>NC_080684.1:17850871-18151431 GCF_030445035.2 Dasypus novemcinctus
GTTGCTCATCATCTGTCCATAGTGTAGAGGGTGGCAGATGGCAACATAGCGGTCATAGGCCATCACTGAGAGCAGGCAGGCTTCTGTGCCCCCAAACTGAAACACAAAGAAGACCTGCGCCAGGCAGCCTCCAACAGAGATGGTTTTCCTCTGAGAGAGGAGATTCTCCAGCAGCTTTGGCACTGTGGCAGAAGAGAAGCAAAAATCCAGGAAGGAGAGGTGACTCAGGAAGAAGTACATGGGTGTGTGGAGCTGAGGATCTGTCCTGATGACCAGCAGCATCCACAGGTTCCCCATCAGGGTCAGGATGTAAATTCCCAGAAAGAGCACAAAGAGCAGAGCCTGGATCTTAGGGTCAGCAGACAGTCCAAGGAGGACGAAATTGCCGATGGTACTGTGGTTCCCCAAGGCCATTTAGAAATGCTGCTCTCTAGAAATAAAATAAGTACAGCCCTGCAACCTCTATTGTCCACACTCATTGCATAGGCTGCCATCCCATTAACTTTATATATGCCTTCACTGATTCTTTTGAATTCTTTCTTTATGTGCAATTTGCTGCTTCAGTTCTTAAATTTGAGACATCATACTATTGGTTATAATCTATATCAAAGATTGCTGAGAGAATTAACAAAATTTCCCAATCTGTACCATAACTCAATTAGTTTCTTTCCTGCCATTGAAACTGCGGTCAACAATATTCCTTATACTTTGTAGATTCTAGTGGACTTCCTAGCAGGATCTTCCAAAACTTTTTTTTTCTGCAATCACTCAGTCTTTTACTCCAGCTAAAATCTACCCAGCGTGCATAACTGTGTGATGGTATTAGTGATCTTCCTTAGGTTTTTCACAGGGCACTTTCACATACATTTTCTATTTCATAATTTAGACATGCCTGAAATATAAAGGCCTTAGCATTTTTGTTTGCAAGTATGCATATGTTTCTTCGTGTGTGTGTGGTTTTTTTAAATGTATTTGGAGGATGGTTAAGAAGGAATAAAGGAGGAATTTGCATAATCTATTTTGGTGGGTAGAAAATTGAGTATCAGTAACTTGACCAAATTGAAAATTTGGACAGTCAAAATTTGATTCCACTGTGAATGTTTCTGGGACAAGAGGTCATAATACTGTAAAGAATCTTCTGACCGTGTTTTTTTCCTCGAAATCCTTTACCATCTGTTATCTATGATTTTCATGGTAGTCTACCTACTACCCTACAGAGAGCCTAATGCTGAAGGCAGACTAGAGTACTTGCCTCTGATCACCCCATGGGCATCTCTCACTCTCTCTGCCTTTTCTCAAGCATCTGCATAGCTTGGAATGCCCTCTCTTTCAACACAGGTCTCATTTACATTTTGGCTCACACTGAAAACACAATTTCTTTCTGAGATCTTACTTGAACACTTCTCTCTCTGAACTCACCATGATATGTAGCGATAGGAAACCTATTGTTTACTGAGTGCCTGATAAGTGTTAAGCACACCTAAACCATAGTGTTTAATCCTCAGAAAAAACGGGGGCAAATCATCATCTTGAGACTTTTCAAATAATGAAACAAAATGTTTGCATATATTTCTAAGTAATTAACACCATCATTTCAACTCTCATGTCTCTGATGGCAAAGACCATGCCTTCTCTATAATGGCTTTCTATCTCACTACTTAAATACTTCATAAGAAATTGCTATTTTTTTCTCCACATTATGATCTAATTCATCTGGTCACAGGAAGCAACTTTCATCCTAGTACGCCATCACATGAGTCACATGACCCACTATTGCTACCATAGTTGGTGTAGTATGTGTGTTTTTTTTCTTGTGATCAGTAGTTGTATTGTGCAGTATTTTGTATCCAGGACACTATATCCATTCAAGGGAATTGCATATAATAGAATTCCAATGAGTAAATCTTAACTGCAAAAAATAGTGAAATGAAGAGTACAGACTCTACAGCTAATATTTTTTGGTGAAAGATTCCAGATCCTAAAGCTCAGTAAAGACTCACACTATGAAGTGGAAAGTAAAGGAAAAGATATCTTGTGTGTGTGTTTTATGTGTTTGTGTAGGGAGCATCAGATTGTTGTAGCAATGGAAGGTTAGACAGTGGACTTCCCTGATGTACCGTTATCTACCAGATCCTTGCACCTGAGTCTTCCCATACTCCCTGGCCAATTTTTGAGTTTACTAGAAAAAACACAACTTAAATCTACAACCATGCCCATCAATCCGTCCTTCTATTCAATCATCCATTCATTCATTTTGTAATTCATTCATCCCATTCATAATCCCCCTTTGTATTTGGTAATTCTCATATTATCTCTCCAAAAGCCCATTTTTACAGAAAACAAATATTTGGAGATTGTCTGCTGTTTGTCAGACTATGTTATGCATTTGAGAGGAAGACATCTTTGTATACAAAGAAATTTTACTGTTATATAAATACTTTTGTCTTTTAGAGTTTCTCACCCCTCCTTAGAATCCAGGGTTAAATTCTCTTCTTATGCTTTTTACTCATGCCTTGCTTGAACCCTGAAATGGGGCTCTACACTCAGATTGTACCTTTTCAAGAACTCTCATGCCTAGCATGGTAATTTCAAACACTGTCTGACCAGTCCTTTGGACTTTTAGCCTCCCCTGTAATATTGATCTTTTTCCTGAGACCACAGATTCTGATATGAGTGTTGCTCAAAGTCTCACCAACAATTTTAAATCTGGAGATGCAGTCACCTGCCATTGTCTTTTCTACACATTTCCCAATGTTAATATTAAATATTTACACAACTTTGTTTCCTTCAAGAGCTTCTTAGTTTCATTTTACATCTCACTTCTACTTAGTGGTTAATACATAGCATAGATGGCTCAAATTAACTCTACTTTAGTTCTGAAGGTGAACAACAAGCTGAAAAATATCAATTTTAAGATCACCTCTATCACTACATTGTTCAAATCGATTTGGGGAAAAAATGTCTGTTGTATCTATCTACACTAGCAAACCCTAAGACAAAAACAAGAATTAAAAAAACAATAAAAGAAATTGAGGCCACTCTTCAAGAATTTGAACGTATTTGTTTTGGAAAAATCTGTGTGAATTAAGCAGGTAATTGCTTCAATTCTTGTGAATTTACTCTTTGTCCACGTTATTTTCACCTACCCTTACAGGAGGATCACAGTGCCTTCGATCACATTGAAGTTTGAGTGACTCAGCCCAGATCCCTGGTAGTTAGAGAAGTGATGATCTGTATTCTTAAAGGGAGAATAGGGATCAATGCAATAGTTAGTGTTAGTTCCAGTGACTCTATGATAGGGAAACTGGCTTTACCAATTTGCACTGGAATACACATTAGAACACTTCTGTATAATACCACTTTACAGATCAGCAGATGTTGAATTTCTGGGTTATAGTAAATGTAATACTATTTTAATATCTATTCCACTGTTTAAACTAATACAACAGCAATTCAAAACAATCACAATATTAAAACTTTTAGGTTTAATGATTAATGATGGTGGTGATAGTGATGCTGATGACATTGAAGAAAATAATACTAGACAGATGTTACGTGTGTTAACAGGGAAGTGGATTTGGCTCAACTGATAGAGCATCTGCCTATCACATAGGAGGTCCAGGGCTCAAACCCAGGGCCTCCTGACCCATGTGGTGAGCTGGCCCATGCACAGTGCTGATGCACGCAAGGAGTGCTGTGTCTCACAGGGGTGTTCTCTGCATAGAGGAGACCCACGTTCAAGGAGTGCACACTGTATGGAGAGCCGCCCCACTCGAAAAAAGCACAGCCTGCCCAGGAGTGTGACCGCACACATGGAGAGCTGACACAGCAAGATGATGCAACAAGAAGAGACACAGATTTCTGGTACCACTAACAAGAATACAAGTGGACGCAGAACAACATACAGCAAATGGACACAGAGAGCAGACAATGGGGGCCGGGGAAGAGGAGAGAAATAAAAAAAATAAATCTTTACATGTGTTAACATACTTATTTCTCACACCAGTCTTATGAGATAGTGGCCATTTGTAACCTTTAACCTTCTTCTTTTAAACATACACATGACTGAAGCAGAAAGAAGTAAAGAAATTTGCCCAAAGACAAAGTATCAAGGGGTAGAGTTTGAATTTGAGCCCAGTGTTTGGCGAGTAATTTATCACATCCTCTCCATAAGGACAGGTAGCTGGGAAAGTCTCCTTGAGTAAGCCACATAAAACATCAGATTCTTAACACCTTGTCAGCCTCAAAGGTAATTAATTTTAAAATGTTAGTTCACTTCAGAAATGCTAACGCTGGGATTGATGAGTTAATTGGAAGAGAAAAGAAAGAGATCCCAGAATTCCTGTATTCTTTGAATTGGAAAATTTTCTACATGACCAAAAAAGGGAAGATATGGATCATCAAAGACAGTATAAATAGTAGGGTTTCAGGGAGGTCCTTGGACTGGGGAGTAGTGGATGTAGTAAAAACATCACTGAATATAGTTGTTTCCTTTAGTATTTGTTATCTTTAAATCGTCTATTTGCTGCAACATTTACATTAGTTTGATCAGTTTTGAAGATTGAAGGAATTAGTAATAAATGAAACACAACTTTCTATGGCATATACAAATTGTCCCTAGAAAATGACCTACAATCTACCACATACTCTTATGTATTCTCCCCACTCCTCTCCAAACGATTATGCTCCTGCTGCTGGACCATGCTTTTATTGTACTTCTAGACCTTGGAGTAATTCTGAGTTTGAACACAGATTGCATGAACTCTCTAATTCCAATGCCCAAGGTAGTCACTGAGGCCAGAGCAATTTCCCCAGGTAGCTGTTCACAGTAAGTGAACTCACAGACCCCACTGTTCAGAAAATGTAAAAGTCTGCCCAGATTTTTGGGGTTCAGTCTCCAGCACATAGAAAATGTACAAAAAGACTCCTGGGGAAAAAGATGCATTTCAGGAAGCCAGAAGGAGCCCTCACTTAAGGAAAGGAATGACGTGATCAGGAGAGATGCAGGGGAGGGGGCTGGAGGGGAACGTCAATCAATAATAGAGGACATTACCCAGCTCAGGGATTTTCTGGTTCGTAAGATTTCCTGCAGTGCTCGTCTTCTCCTACGGCCACTCGTCTCTATGTTCATGAGTACTAAGTACAGGAACGTCAAATAAAATTTTTTCTTTTCGAAAATCCCAGTCCTTCAGAAGCTTTGCGGTTCATATTCTTTGAGTTCTGGCTGGGTCCTGTCTTTCCTTCCCACCTGCCTAAAGGTCTAAAATTCTCAACAAAGGTGAGAGGGACATCTTTTTGATAGTTTAGTGCCAACTACAGGGGAATCTCTTTACACAGTTTTGTCTTTCTAAATACTGTGCTAGGAGAAACTGTGAAGTAAATGATTCACACTTTAAACTCTTAAAAAGGGCAGGTATAGATAAGGCAGTCAGTAATTGGCTGGCTGAGCTGACAGTCCAGGAATCAGAGGAGCCAGTGTCCTTTATTCTCTGGAGTAACAGCCTGAATTCCAACTTTAGATCATTTATTAGACAAGCTGAAATTTGTATAACCCCCTGGAGATTCTATTTAGTAGAGTATTTTAGCTGCTAGGAATATCATACAGTAATTTAGCTTAAACAATGGGAGTTTATCAGCTTATGGTTTTGACACCAGGAGAAGTCCACATTTGAGGTATCATAAAGGTGATGCTTTCTCCTTAGAGACTGCAATTCTGGGCTGACAGTTTGCTGTTCTGGCTCCTTAGCTTTCCCATCACATGGTCATGCACATTGTGGCAGGTTTTCTTTTTCTTCCCTGGGTTCCTTTGACTTCCAACTTTTGTCTGTTTCCATCTTCTCCATCTGTAGTTTTCTCTATAAAGCCAGTAATGGGATTAAGACCCATCCTGAACAAGTTGGGCTGCACCTTAGCTAAAGTCCCCTCATCAAAATGTCCTAGTTACAATGGATTTCCACCCATAAAAAGGGTTTCAGAACATGTTTTCGTGGGTACAGAAGGCCAAGCCACCACAGTCTACCCTTTGGACCACCAAAAGACATGCTCTTCCCAAATGCAAAAACATTCATTTCATCACAACAACCCAAATCCTTAAGCAATGTTAGAACAAAGTCTCATCAAAATCATATATATATATAACTAGAGTGGGTTGGGGGAAAAGCACACCAAATGTAAGATAAGGCCTCTGATTAGCAGTGAGATTTTGACAGTTTCTTTCACAGTTTGTAACAGATGTCTCATGACAATGCAGGAGTTGGCAGAGGGTTGATGAATGGGACCCCTGTGTGATGTTATGCATGTTTGCTTTGTAAGTTCACAACTTTTACTATACACTTAATTATTTATTATGTTCATATATAAATGATATAAAAATAATAGAAATCGGATTGATTAGGGGAAAAATACTTTGTTTAGTAGTAATATTTTGACAATGCTCTTTAATCATTAGTTAAAAAAGTTTGAAAACAATGCAAGTTATTGGTGGTAGGGCGAGATGTTATATATGTTTGTTTGATGTTATATATGTTTGTTTTGTAAGCTCACAAATATTATACACTTATTATTTATATCTGTTTATATATGAGTGATATATTTCAATAAATTTTTAAAAATTAAAAAGAAATCATGTATATACATCTGGCCCATCCTTGGGAAAGGTTTCTCTCCAATGAACCTGTTAAAACTAGTAAAGAAATTATTTGCTTCCAATATACGAATGTGGGGCAGGTATAGAATAAATAAACACTATCATTCCAGAAGGAAGAAGCTGAAATAAAATTAAGTAAGCAGGAAAAAATGAAAAATAACAGATAGAATCAATGTAACCAAAAGTTTGTTCTTTGGCAATGAATGAATTCCCAAATTCATGAATGATCTGAAATTGGAATCAGTTTGGGGGTTTGGTTAAATAATGTATGTTGTGTGCATACAATAGCAAACCACCAGGCAGACAATATAAAAATTAATTGTTTCCATGCTTATTTTAAGAATATGACTAATTAGATATTTTAAAGTGAAAACATCATTTTTATTTCATATTTATTGCTTTTAAAAATAACAACTCTGTAAACATGACTTTTTGTGTATGTTTTTGATTATATTCCAGGATTATACTGCATTTTCCCATGATTCCTTCTTTCTTCTACCACTTGCTCCTCTTTTTCAAGGTATAGCATAAAAAGGGATAAATGTTACTGTTAAAATTATATGTTTTGATGTGTTTGTAGTAGCAGTACCTATGGGGAAAATAAACATTTTTTTCAGATACTTCATCCAGTCAAGTCTCAGAGTAAGAACATTTTACTTCCTTCCAGAAGAAAGTCTGGACAAATATTCAGCATACTTTTGATTTTGTGGTACTTTACATGAATTAACTGCTCCACCTCTGAATCAACATTATTAAAGTGGATGATAAAACTAGAGATGGAGAAGAGAAGACTGTTTTCAAAGTAAACCCTGCATTATAGATTAGTTTTAAGACTTACAGAGAAGTTTAAAACATAGCACAAAGAGATCTCACCACAGTCCGTCTCTCCTATTGTTGAAATCTTAGGCTAGTATGGCACATTTGTCATAAATAATGAGCCAATATTGAAGCATTATTATTTCAGAGTCCCATCCAGGATACCATATTACATTTACTCCTTAATCTTAGGCATATTTTGGATTTGACAGTTTTTCATATTTTCCTTGTTTTTAATGTCCTTGAAAACTTTGAGGAATACTGGTCAGTTTATTTCAGAAATTTCATCAGTTCAATTTGTCTGATGTTCTTCTTATGGGTAGATTTTGTTGGTGGGTTTTGGGGAAAAGATCAGAGTAACAAGGTGCCATTCTCATCACATCCCAAAACCAAGGTACACAGTTTCAACATGACTTACCACCATTGATGTTGACCTTGACCACCTGGCTGAGAATGTTTGTTAAGTTTCTCCATTCTAACGTTGTTCTTTTATCTCTCTTTCTATCCTTTAACCTTTGAAATGAAATCACTATTTGCCATCCATATTTAAGGTGTTCAACATTATGCTTCTGTTTCTTGAGGGAATAATCTATACCTAAATTATTAAGAATTCTTCTAAAGAGAAATTTGTCTTTTTTCTCTAATTTATTTATTACTTATATATCATATATTATTATTGATATTTGGATGGGCACACGAGTATTTATTTTATATTTTTGCTTCTGATCCAATGCTATTTAATTTTATTGCTCAAATTTTCTAGCTTTGGCCAGGAGGAGCTTTTCATTTGGCTCCTCTGTCCCATTGACATTGCAGAGATCACTGCTGTTTTCTGAGTACTTCATTACACACAAGATACTTCAGACTCACCTTGAATATTCCCTGCCCCATCCCTAGAATTTTCCATTTCTCCAAAGATTCTTGACTTCAATTATTGGAGAATGGTATTATGAAATCAAGATTTTGGTGTATATATTTCATGAAATACATGAATAAGGACATATGAATTATAAAGCCTATCATCTCTTTGTTCTACTTTCGTTGAGGAAAGACAGCATACACATGTTTCTAATGATCGTAGCTCTCTATACATTCTTTTTTTCCTTCACTTGGTCCCCACTGATCTTAGAAGTTGTTTAAATATATTGTGAGTCACTGATGAGCACAATTAATAACTTCAAAGAAAATAACCACATAAATATGAAGAGAAAATATACATGACAATATTGAAAAAAATGTTTGCAACCAATACAGATGTAACGGTCAATGTTCTTATGACATAAAGTACTCTATAAAATTTGTAAGAAAACTACTAAATCATTATTAATTAAACACATTAGGAATGTGTGAAATTATTTCCAAAAGTGTACAATTTGCACATAAGCAATGATTATAATTGGTCATAAAGCAGAAAAAGGTAGACCTGACAAGTAAATGAATGAAAATTAAATTCACAATTATATAAGTTCTTGATTGTCAGAGTATTGTGTATTTTAAAAGCAACTAAAATCTAATTTAGAGAATTTGGGGGGTCACAAAAAATTCTATATACTGTCATTTCAGTGTAATTTGATATCAGCATTGTTGGAAATTACTTTGGATTATATATCTGAACAGTTCTCTTGCAATTTGATATAAAGTAATACCTCTTTGAAAATTTACAAAATAGAAAAGGCTACAAAATTTAAAATGTTTTATATTAGTGAAATTCTGATTTTTATCTTTTATGATCAAGATGATAAGTAAAGGAACAACTAAAGAATGTAGGAGGTACTTGCTATCAAGAATGAAGAAAAAGTGTTTTAGCAAGCAGGAAGAAACAAAAGATGTCTCCATAAGATGGTCAAAATGACAGCAGAATTCTCAAAATCATCAGTGAAAGTCAGACTACCAAGAAATAATAAATTATTCAAACAGAGGAAGAGTCCACTAAAATTGTGTATCTATCAATAATATCAATGAAGGGACAAATAAAGATATTCATAAATTAACAAAAACTGAAAAAGTTTACAATCTGGACTTGTGCCCTAAAAGAACTTTTAACAAATATACTCAAGTGTTGCTCAAATGTGGCCAGTCTCGAAGCCAAACTCAGCATGTAAATGCGTTGCCTTCCCCCCAGCATGGGACATGACTCCCAGGGATAAGCCTCCCTGGTGCCAAGGGATTACTACCAAGTACCAGTTGATGATGTAACTAGAAAATGATCTTGAATAAAAGGGTCAACTCAGACCAGCAGAATATCTCAGTCTACATATAATACCAGGAGTTAAAAATGCTTTTTGACCTGAATAAAAGGAGGAAATGGAAAGGACAAATGAGTTTATATGGCTATGAGTCTCCAAAAAGAGCTGGGAGGTTATCAGAGGGGTTTGCCTTATGCACACCTGAGCAGAGTCTCAGAGACAGATAAAGTAGATACAACCCCAGGTATTGGTTCTTCTGAGGGCTACAAAGACCACAGATTCTATGGTCATGGCAGATGGAGTTCAGTGTCATGTCAGTTGGCCCTACTTTGGAGTTTGTGTTTCTGTGTGACGGAGCTGGACTCAGATGTGATCTTTGCCCACAAGCCTCTTCTGTTACTTCTACCGGATCTGTAGTTGGTGCTGGGGTTTAGTGTATACCCAGGGGACCTGATTCTCTGGACTTACCATGCAATAGCCAGGCCCTGAGCCTCAACAGACTTGCAAATCCTACACTCTGGCTTATTGGGCTTACCCCACTCAGCTAACATGGAGGTGAAGAAGGTCAACTATCACACCTGGGGGCCAAGAGTGCCTACAACTGAAAGCAGGAGGATTGCATACAGCACCCATGTGGAATCTAAGCCCCCTCTTGATATGAATGTGGAGTGGATGGCCGTTCTGGGGGTAGGGAATGGGAGGAAGAGTTAGATGTGGGGGCGTTTTTGGGACTTGGAGTTGTCCTGGGTGGTGCTGCAGGGACAGTTACCAGACATTGTATGTCCTCCCATGGCCCACTGGGTGTACTGTGGGAGAGTGTGGGCTATGGTGTGGACCACTGACCATTAGCTGCAGCAGTGCTCAGATATGTATTCACCAAGTACAATGATGGAAGAGGTTGTTGTTATGGGGGAGGAGTGGGGTGAGAGGGGTGGGGGGTATATGGGGACCTCATATTTTTTTAATGTAACATTAAAAAAATAAAGACCAAAAAAAGAGAATATACTCAAGGATAAAGTAAAATAATACCAAAAGTTATTTGAGTTATAAGAAGAAATTGCTAATATTTAAAATGGTTAAAATTGGTTAAATCTAAACCAACACTAATAATAATATTAGTGTTTATTTTGTGGGGTTAAGAAATAGACAAGTGAAATATCTGGCAACAATATTGTTTGGGATGGGAAAGGGGCCTAAAATAGGTATATGCTATTAGCAGTATTTAATCTTTTAGGTTAACTGGTGGGGTCCCACATGGTGTTGCAACAAATATGCAAACAAAAATTAAAATAAAATAAGATAAAATATGTACAGGTATGGAAAAATGATAATACATTTTGAACAAAGGATTTAGGTTAATTTAATTTTGTGACATGATGTCTTAATGAGGACAAAAAAAGAAAACAGAAAGGATGGACTAGAAAGAAAAGTAGAAAGGAAGGAAGTCAGAATCTCTGACCTTAAATATTTAGGAAGAACTACATGATGAATAATATAAATGACTATCAGAAAAACTTAATGCTTGGGGCATTATTAAATACAAAATGGCCTACATAATTAATGGAATATTATTGAACTTGAAATTGTTTTGAAAAATGGAAAATAAAATTATTCATAAGTTAAAATGTTAGATACACTATTGCATGTAAATATGGTTAAAATTCGATACAAGAATGCATATAAGAAATCTTTTCAATAGAAAAAAATGGAAGAAAATGGAGTAAATGTTAGCAAAAATTTCATTGAGTGGTGGAATAACTTGTTCATATTTTAAGATTTCTGGGTTGAAAACCATTTATAGATTATGCAAAAGATGTATACTTAGTGCTATAGAAGAATCAATTATTATTTTTAAGTTTAAAGTAGTGAAAAAACACACAATGGAACTGAATATTCCTGAAATATCCATTATGGTTTTTCATTTTCATGGTGAGAAACAGAAATAAAAAACTGAGCAGAGACTATCTTGCTTCATATGTCTGTATCCTGTAAAAATGGATGCAAGTAAGAAATAGCAAACATAAAACAAGAGTTCTCAAAATGGGTAATTTGGGTGAATCATGTATAAAGAGTCAAATATTTATTGGACACATCTTAAAATAATGCTATTAAAGGAAATAGAAAATTAGTTGAAAATCAGTTCTCAATGTAGGCAAATATGGAAATAGACAATAAGGCAATACAGTGGGGATGGTCTGAAACAAGTCTGTCTTACATGAAATTCTGGAATTTGGTAATGCAAATTATCAGGGAATATTGTGGGGATTAGTTCCACCACCGCAGCAAGGGCATGGTTAAATGCTTTATGAAAGCTCATCTGTTCTTGCTTCAGAGCAAAAATAGCTTGGTCCTTGCTTATCTCTGCACAAGCTATCTCTTTACACTTGAAGTTTGAAAACGGCTTCCTCTTGTCCTTTCTGCGTTAGATAGAATGTGAGCCTAGAGACAAGGTTTCTTGTTCCAAGACAAAACATCCTTGAGAAATTTAACTTTAACCATAGCCCTCAGCTGAATCCAAAAATACATGACATATAAGCAAGAGAAATAAACCAGACAGAACCCTCCCTGCATATGAGTTTTGGTGTGCGAGTCTTTCATTCCTGCAGCAAATATTTCACAAGATTACTAAATAAAATTTTATTTGGGCAAATCTTTGGGTAAATAATTTAGGTGAAATTGGAGGCTCCAAACATTCAGTAGCTTGGTGCAGAGACACCAGGTGGGGCAAAAAAAATGGAAAGTGGAGGACACCAATGTTGGTCTGGGTCTCTAGGTTTCTTGCATATTTTTTCCAAAGGCGTAACAGTTTGGAAAGTAAGCACGGACCATTAAGCTTATTATTTTGCCTCATCATAGAGTTATATCTTCCCTTAAACTACTTCTCTCTCTGTTCATTGATTCAGTGAATCACTCAGACACCTGTGGAAGCCAGTGCATTTGTTGACCTGGGTTTCCCATTGCTGTCTTTCCGAGGTGTCCCTCCTTCTCACTTTTATGGTTGTATTCAATTCTCCTTCTTTAATATCCCTCACATTCTCCTCCCATTATTCCTCCCCTTTTCCTTTCTATCTCTTCTTCTTACACCTGCTCTAATCCTTTCTAATTTCTCTTTTTTGCTGAAGAGAAGTCATATTTGATGATTATCTTTTAGGCCAGTTATTTTTCTGCTGGCCCTCATTCTCACACTCATCTTATATGTTCAGCTTTGTATGACTTGGACTAGATTTCTTCAGAGGCCATTTCCTAGATTCCCTTGCTGACTGGCTTTTATTTAGATTTGGCTGATGGGAAGCATGGTGGAAAAAAAGAAAGAAGCTGCTAATTTGTTTCTGGCACAGGCATGGACTATGTCTTCAGTAACCTCAGCATCAGCTGCATTATTTTCCCTCTTGGCTACACTCCAGCTGGCCTCAGCACCTCCTCATCAATCCTGCAGTGCTAACCTATGGGCCCCGTCATGCTGCTGGCTGCACTAGGTAGGCATAGTGGAATTCTCTCCTCTTTGCCATATTTCAGCTGAAGGTACCTGGGACATGATGACAGAGTGTTTGGAAAGTGTCTTCAAGTTTTGTTTCTGCCATTCCAAAATGACTCCCTTTTCCAAGTATTCTTAGCTCCTTCTACCTTTTTTTTAGGCCTCCTCCAGTCCATGCTCATTTCCCCACCCACTTCCAACCTTTCAGGTTCAAATTTATGTTACTTTATTATCAGTGGCCCTGACCCTTAGTTCTAACAAAACTTGCCCTGTAGGGATCCAAATAAGAATTCAGGTCGCAGACAATTTTCTCAGTACCAAGCCTAAAGGGATAGCTTCACAAATAAAAGGAAAGCAAATTCTATAACACATTTTCTTGGGTTTAAATAATTATATGATCTATTGCTCTATCCCAGAACAAATTAAGTATGAGCCAGAGATTGCAAGTTGCTTTTGTATTATTTAAGAGTTTTTTAAGGTCTTACAAGATATTTCTCATAGTTGACATGAGAAAAAAGTAATTTCCTCGATTTCTATTATTCAACTGTTTTGATGTAATTCTTCCCTATTTCCAAATCACCTTCTGCATATTCTCTGTTATCTATAACATTAGAAACCTTTCTGTAGCATTGTTTTCAGACCTTTTTTTACATCCTTGTCTTCAGTGTACACAAGGGATTTACTAAGGGAGTGACCACATTGCACTACGTGAAAAAACTAAATTCCAGTGGAGAACTTAAGTTTGACATGAAATAGCAAAGAAAAGCAGAACAAGCTCTCTCCAGTGAGTTGAGAGGAGGAGATGGAGAAGGCTTTGTTTTAACCTGTAGTAGAGCTTATGCTCAGGATGGTGGAAAGAATATGGGCATGAAAAAAAAAAAAGAAAACCAGTACTAATGTTCCAAGGGTATGTGAGAGAGCAGAGAAGTTCATTAGTGCAAAGTTGGTAGTCATCAGAGCAGGACCAAGGGAGCAGAGAGAGCTGCTCACAGCTCAAGTGAGGCAGGACATGAGTCTCACAGAATTCCAAATTCCAAGCCAGAGGGGTGTTGATGAGGGCATCCAGAAAACCCAGTCTCTTTGAGTTTCCCCAAACACCCTTCCAGACCCCTACAGAACTGTTTACTCAGGATCTCTCCATAGAGCAGTGGGTGGAAGATGGCAACACGGCAGTCATAGGCCATTGCCAAGAGAAGAAATACTTTAATTCCTAAAGTGGCAAACACAAAGATGACCTAAGTCAGGCCTCCCTGTGAGACATGAGTTCTCCAGAGGAAAGATCAACAAATATCCCTGAAGGAGTGGTGTCTACAGAAGAACTACATGAGGGTGTGGAGGTGGGAATCACTCCTTATTACCATCTGTATCATTAGGTTCCCCATCAGTATCAGGAAGTATATCTCCAGGAAAAGCATAAAAAACAAAGCCTGAATTTGGGGGTCAGCAACAGCCCAAGAAGAATGAACTCACTGATGGTGCTGTGGTTTTCTAAGGCCATTAAAAAAGATATTCATCTGGAATAAATACAGAATCAGGGGTGAAGTATTCTCCAAGGTCTTGTGTCACTTCAGAGTCCCTTTATCATTGTATGCACACATCTTTTCCTCTTCAGTTCTCTCATCTTCTTCATGATTTCTTACTCTGTCCCTTGCTCCCTAAAACCTTTGCATCATTCACATAACCTACACAACTTCTGAACTCTGAATCAACCAATCCTTTCATTTTTCCCATTCCACAAATGACTTTGGAGAAATTCATATAATTTTTTAGAAAAGCATGTCTAATTGATTCCCTATCCTTGAACTCACTACTCCTTCTATCCTGTAGTACTTCTTAACTTTATACCAGCATATTTCTTATAGAAGTAGTTCTAATCATCTTTTTCCATAATCACACAGTGTTTGACCACCCCATTAAAAAATCCACAATCGTCCAAAACCACTAAATGATAATACACTGTATTTATTTTATTTGTATTCTTCAAATAAGAATATTTGATCTATTTGACTATTTAATTCAATGGGAAATTTTGATATGCATACATGTGTGTATGTGGTGGGGAAAACTATGAAAGTTGAGTGTGTTTTTTTTATAGCTTTATTTTTTATTTATTTCTCTCCCTTCCTCCCTCCCACCCCCCCTCCCCCGTTGTCTGCTCTCTGTGTCCATTCGCTGTGTGTTCTTCTGTGACCACTTCTATCCTTATCAGTGGCACCGGGAATCTGTGTTTCTTTTTGTTGTGTCATCTTGCTGTGTCAGTTCTCCATGTGTGCGGTGCCATTCTTGGGCAGGCTGCACTTTCTTTCGTGCTGGGTGGCTCTCCTTATGGGGTGCACTCCTTGCGCATGGGGCTTCCCTACGCAGGGGACACCCCTGCGTGGCAGGGCACTCCTTGTGCACATCTGCACTGTGCATGGGTCAGCTCCAAACGGGTCACATCAGCACTGCGCATGGGCCAGCTCCGCATGGGTCAAGGAGACCTGGGGTTTGAACTACGGACTTCCCATGTGGTAGGCAGACGTCATATCCTTTGGGCCAAGTCTGCTTCCCTGAAAGTTTAGTTTTAAATATTATTCCCCAAAGAGTTAGCACTGTTTAACTTTGTTTTGATAGAGAGAATTGTCATAATATAATATATGGTGGCACATGTTTATTAAAAAAAAAAGTGGGAGTTGGTGAAATTATTTACTAAATAGAGACTATGGAGAACTTACTCAAATATAAAAAAAATATTTATTTACTGCCTATAATGTCATAGGTATTTATTGGAGCTACAAGATGAATAAGAGACTAAATTTGCTTTTGAGCAACTCACAATCAAGTCAAGAAACTGATTTATGAAATGGATCAGGAAAGTATATTCAGTCATTGCAACAAAAGCCCTATGAGGGCAAGTTCTTATATATTATTTCTCCAGTGACATGAATAGTTCCTGGTATGTAGAGCGGTTCAGAAAATACTTGTTTTATTGACTTACATTCTAGCTAGCTATTTCTCTTTTTCACTGAGTTACATATTTTACATTCAGTAAATGCATAGATCATAAATAAGTGGACACTTCAATAAGTTTTTAAAAATGTATACACCCAAGTTACCATCATCCAAAACAAGGTATAGACATTTTCATCACCCAGAAGTTTTCCTTGAGCCAATTTTCAGTCAATTAAAATACTGCTGAATTCACTAAAAGAGGCAACTGCTATTCTGATTTCCTGATCTTAACATGAATAGATTTATAAAATATATATTCTTTTGTATTGTGGCCTTTTTAGCATACCAAAATATTTTTGAGACTTCCCTGTAGTATTGCAAGTATCAGTAGTTTCTTTCTTCTTATTTCTAAGCAGTATTCTTTTTGTATGAATATACTTTGCTTATCAATTCTCCAGTGTTGGACATTTGAGTTTCCATTTTTATGTTTCTTTTGAATAAAGCTGCTATGAACATTTCTATACAATTGTTTTTTGTGGACATATTCTTTCATTCCTCTTTGGTATATACTTAAAAATGTATTTGTTGATTATAGAGTACTGGCATGCTGAAATTTGTTAGAAACTGCCTGTTTCCCAAAGTCATTGTGTGCTGTGATACTTTCAAAAACAAGGTATGAACTTTCCATTTGTTTCACATCTTTGCTGTCACTTAACATTTTTATTATTTTTGATGCTAGAGAGTTATGTAGATGTGAAGTAGTAACTCAATGTGGTTTTAATTTGAATTTCACAGCTGATTATTTCTATTGACCACATTTTTATATGCTTATTGGCCCTTTGCATATCTTCTCTTTTGAAGTGCACAAGTGTTCTGCCAATTTTCTATTGGGTTATCTGCCTTTCTTGATGTATATGAGTTCTTCCTATAAAGTAAATACAGAGTGAATTCTTTTTCAGTTATATATATTAGGAATATTTTATCCTACTTTGGGGTTTGCATTTTCATTTTCTTCAAAGTACCTTTTCATGAGAAGTAGTGTGTTATTTTGATAAGTCTAGTTTACTAATATTTTCTTTTATGGCTAGAAATAGTTGGTGAGAGTGAATATTCTAGACTTATTTCTGGTATTAGTGGGGAACATTCAATATTTTACCACTAATATGATCTTAGCTGTAGGTTTTGCACATAAACTTCATTATGTACATACACCATTTCAGAATAAATGTGTTTCCTTTTTTCTCTAGGTTTGCTGACACTTTCTACGTTGACAAGTGTTGAATTAGTCAAAATGTTTTCTCTGCATCCATTGAAATAATCATGTAATTTTCTAATTTATATTGTTAATGTGTAGAATTATATAACTTACTTTTAAAATAGTTTTATTGAGGTATAATTGATGTACAGTAAACTACATGCATTTAAGTGTATAAGTCTTGACCTAAGTTTGCACTTGAGACACCATCATCACAAGATGAGAAACAGATCCATCAGCCCCGAAAGGTTCCTTATGCTCCGTTTTTAAAAAACAAATTTATTGAGATATAGTCACATTTTATACAATCCATCAAAAATGTACATCCTGGGGCTTTTGGTATAATCACAGAGTTGTGGTCGCATCACTGCAATCAATATTAGAGTATTTCCATCACTCTAAAAAGAAAAACTATTCCTGCATCCCAGCAGTCACCTCTCAATCCCTCTATCCCTTTCTGCCATGCATATTTGTCTGTCCAATTCCATCTCGACAAATCTATGCATATTTAAAGTTTATATAAATGAAGTCAAACAATATGTAGTACTTTTTGTCTTGTTTCTGACATTTAGCATTATTCTCTTTTTTGCAAATGATGAAAAAAATTGATATATTACTATTCACTACAGTCCACAGCCTGCTTTTGGTGTAACTTTGCTAAAAACCACCCCATTATTAACATCCTATAAGATCAAAACACATTTGTTCTGACTCATGGAAAAACATTCTTAAATATTGATCATGGTATCATTCTTTTAATACAATGGTGGATTCTACTTACACATCTTTTGTTGGAGGATTTTGCATCTATATTCATTAGACAATGGTCAGCAATTTTCTTTTTTTACCTGGCTTCAGTGTTAAGGTGATGTTGGCTTCATAGAACAAGTTAGGTAATGTTCCCTCTTCAATTTTTTGGAAGAGTTTGACCAGTAAGGTATTAATTCTTCTTGAAATCATTGGTAGAATTCACCTGTGAAGCCATCTGGTCCTAGGATTTTCTTTCATGGGAAGTTTTAAATTTATTTTTATTATTTTATTTTAATGAAATTTTAGATTACATAAAAGTTACATGTAATAATTAGGGGCTTTCCATATGTCCCACTCCCTCCCCCTCCCACACTCTCCCACATCAGCAACATCCTTCATCTGTGTGGTATATTTGCTAAAATTAGTGAACATGCATTGAAACATTGCCACTAACCATGGCTTATAGTTTATGTTTTATTTTACATTCTTCCCGGTGCAATTTTGTAAGTTATGACAACATATATATATATAAAGGCCTGTACCTGCCATTGAATCATCATGCAGGAGAATTCCAGGGTCCCAGAAATGGCCCTGTATTACACCTATTTTTCAACCAAGGCCCCTCAGAGCTTTGGTGGCCACTGCCTTTATATCTATTGTACCAGTTTTGCAATTGTTAGAATAAAAATAAATCTATAGTAGAAAAATAGTAAGTCTACTTCAGTCCATTGTTCCCTCCCCAATCCTGAGGATTCTGGGATGGTGATGATCACTCAGTTTCTAATAGAGAGGGTGATTAGGTCTCATGGGACAGATGGATAGGATTATCTTGCTTGCAGTTGCAGACACTCTGAATTCTTTGGAACAGGCACTGTTCATCGTCTCCTTGTTTGTTGTCCTGGGTGAGTCCAATGTACTGGAGAGTAAGTGTTCCAACACTGTTGAGATTCAGGGCCCAATTGGTACTTGCACAGCCCAAAGATTTAAGTCTCTTGGGCATACTCCTATCACATATAGTACCAATAATAGGTTCAAATAGAAGGGGCAGAAGAGCTATGTGTAGGGAAAGCACAAATGAGTCCAACTCTGTCACGCTGGGAAGCATAAATTCCAAGGCAATTACCACTGGCAGGGTACCAAACTTCTGAGCTGCCTGTCCTGTCTATAGTTCTGGATATCTCTACAGCTCTCAGGAGCCCTGCTATTTGAGGCACTAGGTACTGTGGCAGTCAATGAGATCCTGCTGAAATGAGCATAAATGTAACCTCTGCAATGATCTCCTGACTCACTTTGAAATCTCTTAGTCACATAAACTCATTGGTATTTACATTTTCCCCTTTATGGTGAAGGTTATTTTCCAGTTGCATTGTTATTTTGCACTTGGAAATAATCCTTTGGTGTCAGGTTGGCTCATTCCCAGGTGTCATGTCCCATACCATTGGGAAAGATAGTGCATTTATCTGCAGAATTTGGCTTAGAAAGAGGCCACATCTGAGCAACCAGGAGGCCCTCCGGAGGTAACTCTTAGGCAACCTATAACACTAGGTTACAATTGCAAAAGAAATGTTAATAAGTACAATCATCAATATCAAGGACCCGGCACAATGGACCATCCTTCACTAGGCACCATCCCTGTATTTTGGGGATTCATGCTGTTCCATTAGAGAATTTAGAAGAACCCAAGGATGGGAATTTGATCTACTTTCAGTTATTGTGTGCATCTCTACCCACTGAGACAATGCCTCACGAGCACTTGAGCACATTCATTTGCCTTGGAGGCATGCACCAGATGTATCCCCTTCCATGTATTCCCCTCATCACCAACACCCCATACCAATGATCCTTCCCTGCCAGTTGTGACCCTCCTGTGATCCCAAACCTCTCTAAAGATGAAGCAAAGAAAATATCCAAATAAAATAAGAAAATGAAATAATAATAATAGTTTTTAAAACAAAAAATTCAAAAATATTTTAGAAATGTAAATAATAAGTTTTTTAGGTATTATGTTGTTCAGTACTGTAAGATCTGTTTTCTTTTATTTAGAGTGACATTTTCCCCTCATATATTTCCCCAGTGTCTTTCTTTTTTCATTTTATCTTTGAAAAAAGCTTTAGGATACTAAAAAGTCATGTAGAGAATATGGGGGATTCCCATATACCCAACAAACTCCCTCTTTTCCTCTCACCCCTATTACCTTTTACATGCAGATGGTAAATTTTTCTCCCTTTTTGAAGAATAAGAATCATAATTACTTGCAATAATATTGAAGGCTTGACATATTAGTCTTTCTTCTATTAGGCACTGCCTATGTTTTTGAGAGACTCTTGCTCCTCTATTTGAGAACATAACTTGACTCCCCAGGATGGGAGTCCAATATTTTCTTCTTTATTATGTGGGTCTCCACCCACTGATATGTTACACTATGACAATATGAATATTTACATATTCCATAGAAGCCTGCCTCTGGTGCACACTTTCCTGTATTCCCCCCTCCCATCAAACATCCTATACCAGTAATCCTCCCCAGCCATATCTGCCAAAAGATCATTCCTGACATTGTAGTTTTAACCACAGATCTTTAAATCCCCAGAGATCACCTACTTCTCCCCCAATTTTCCCCCAGTTCCAAAGATAGACCAACCGAACCCCCCTCCCTATCCCGCTTACAGGCCAGCACTGCGGGATGCAATGACAACCCAAATGTCCATCAACAGATAAATGGAAGAGCAAATTGTGGTATATGCAACAATGGAATAGTACTCAACTATAAGAGGTAATGCAGTATTAACACAGAAGACAACATGGATGAATCTTGAGGACCTTATGTTGACTGAAGTAAGCCAGGCACTGAAGGACAAACATTACATGACTTCACTCATACGAATTAAACAATTTGAACAGATCCTCAGAGCTAAAGTCTGGAAGATTCATTTACAGGAGACAGAAAAGGAGTAAGGGGTTGCGAGCCAATGCCCATATGGACAAAATCTTCAGTAATGTGGAAGAATGTAGTTGTGCAATGGATGGGCATGGCAGTGGAAAAGCGATGCTATTGAGGAGGTTTTGACAACTGATTCAATCTCATGATTCGTTTGTTGTGCTCTTCTATTTTTTCTCAAGTCAGTGTTTTCTGGGAAGTTGTCCATTTCATATAAGTTGTCTAATTTGTTGGCATAGAGTTTCCATAGTAACTTCTTATGATCTTTCTGATGTTTGTGGGATCAATTGTAATCTTATTTCTAATTTAGCTTATTAGCACATTCTCTTTTTTTCTTTATCAGTCTAGCTAAGGCTTTGTCCATTTTGGTGATCTTCTTGTAGAACAAACTTTTGGTTTTGTTGATTCTTTTGTTTTTTGTTCTCAGTTTCATTTATTTCTGCTCAAACTTTTGTTCTTTCTTTCTCCTTGCTTTGGGATTACTTTGCTGTTGTTATTCTTGTTTCTTCAGGCATGCAGTTATGTCTTTGACTTTAGCTTTTTCTTCTTTTTCAATCTAAGGGTTTAGGGCAATAAATTCTCTCTCATCATTGTCTTCATTGCATTCCATAGGATTTGCTATGTTTTATTCTCCTTTACATTTGTCTCAAGATATTTACAGATTCCTCCATTTTTGAATTTATAAGCATTTGGATTGTTTCATCCTTTTCTGTATTGTGAATATTCTTAGTATGTTAGGAACATTCATTTACAAGTTTTTGTTTGAACATCTGTTTTCAATTCCTTTGCATACATACCTAGTAGAGGAACTTCTGGGTCATCTGGTAATTGTATATTTATCTTTTTAATTTTTTTTTTATTATTTACTTATTTATTTCTCTCCCCTTCCACCCCAACCCCCTCCCCCCCACCCCTGGTTGTCTGCTCTTTGTGTCCATTTGCTGCATGTTCTTTGTCTGCTTCTGTTGTTGTCAGTGGCATGGGAATCTTGTGTTTCTTTTTGTTGCATCATCTTGTGTGTCACATCTCTGTGTATGCGATGCCATTCCTGGACAGGCTGAAATTACTTTTGCGCTGTGCAGCTCTCCTTAGGGGGTGCACTCCTTGCATGTGGGGCTCCCTTACGCAGGGACTCCCCTGCGCGGCATGGCAGTCCTTTTGCGCATCAGCACTGTGCATGGGCCAGCTCCACACTGGTCAAGGAGGCCTGGGGTTTGAACCATGGACCTCCGATGTGGTAGGTGGATGCCCTATCCACTGGGCCAAGTCTGCTTCCCTATATTTATCTTTTTTGAAGAACAGTGAAACTCTTTCTATAACGGCTGCACTTTCAATGTACAAGGGTTTCTATTTCACTATATCTTTGCCAACAAATATTATTTTCCATTTTTTTCCCCTAGGCATTCTAGCAGATTGAATGGTGTCTCCTTGAAGTTTTGATTTGCATTTCCTTGATGACTAATGCTTTTGTGGTGTTTGTTAGGCTATACTATATTTCCTTTGAAAAATATCTATTCAAGTTATTTGTTCATTATTTATTTTGGTTGTATATATTTAAACAACAGAGAAAGATCCAAACGCTATCCATGGGAACTGCTTTGCAGTTCAGCAGACCAGGACTGTGTGACAGCTCCAAGGAGGGTGAGGGACAGAGAAATGAAGAAACAACAAATATGAGTTACCAAGACTCAGTGGCAGTCAGGAATAGAATCTTCCCCCACTCCTAAGATATTAAGCTGGGGTAAAACCCGTGGCTCACTGCAGCCTACTGAGAGAGGAACAGGCATCTTCCTCCCTGTCAGCTGTTTCAAGGGAAAAGGAGAGTTACTGGAGGACTTTTCTTCAGTGAATTCAGCCGGCAGAGACTGCTTTGAATCTAGTCACTGGCAAGACAAGAAATGCAAGCCTCTTTTGAATCTCTGCTTTAGATAGTCAATGCAGGAACACCGGAAAGTCACACTGAAATACCTTTGTGAAATGGGGCACAGAAAATTGCCATCTGCTCTCCAGTTAGGAAATTGCATGGACAAAAACTGTTCTCTGCATTATCCGTATCCAACTCCTGAGGTAAAATATGCACCTGTCTAGTGAGTCCTGGACTGATTTTGAGAACTTAAGCTGGGCAATTTTAAATACCTAAAATAAGGTGAACCAAATATCAAAGAAGAGCTGTGGAAAAAAAAAAAAACAGTAGTCAAAGAGAGAGAAATTGGCTATCAGAAGAAATTCACCAACATATTAAGATGCCTAAACATCCTTAAAAAATTACAGGCCATACAGGAAAACAGGAAGAGATGACCCAGCCAAGGGAATTAAACAAATATCTTAAAGAGATACAGGCTTTAAGACAATAAATCCGTGAAAATCACTCAACTCTCCTAAATAACTTCAAAGAATTAAACGAAAACAAGACTAAAGAGATAAAAGGTATTAAGAATACACTGAATGAGCATGAAGAACTATTTGAAAACCTGCAAAGAAAAGTAACAGACCTTATGGGAATGAAAGATATGATGCATGAGTTTAAAAATATATTAGAGGTTGGTGATGTCCACTCCACCTCTATATTGAGAGGGGGCTTAGATCCCACATGGTTGATGGATGTGATTCTCCTGCTTGAAGTTATAGGCACTCTCAGTTCCCTGGTGTGGTGGTTGACCATCTTCACCTCCCTGTTAGCTTACCTGGGTAAGACCAACAAACCAGAGAATAGGAATTGCAACTCTGCTAAGGCTTGGGGCCTAGCTGGCTCATGGCCAGTCACAATGATTAAAGAGGGAGTTGATGTGGGAGGAATGGGAGGAGTGGGGGGTGAGATATGTGAGAACCTCTTATATTTTTTAATGTAACAATTTTTGTGATATATGTATCTTTAAAAAAAGACAGTTTAATAAAAAAATTAAAAAAATACATTAGAGGCACATAAGAGCAGATTTGAATTGCTCAAAGATAAAAGTTGTGATTTTGAAAATAATGCATGTGAACTGGAAAAGACAGGAGAACAGAAAGAGAAGAGAAAGGAAAAAACAGAACAGAGTTTGAGGTAATTGAATGATAATGTGAACTCCACAAACATTATTGGTTTCCCAGAAAGAGAAGAAGTAGGAAAAGGGGCAGAAGGAATATTTGCAGAAATAATGACTGGAAATTTCCCAACCCATATAATAGAGAGAAATACCAATTTTCAAGAAAGAAATCCTAACAAATAGAAGAAATCTTAATAGGGCTATGCTGAGGCACTTACTATTCAGAATGACAAATATCAGAGATAAAGAGAGGATTCTGAGAGCAGAAAGAGAAAAACAAAACATTGCATAAAAGGGAACCTCAATAAGATTAAGTGCTGACCTCTCATCAGAAACCATGGAGGTGAGAAGAAAGTGGTATGATGCACTTAAGGTACAGAAAGAGAAAAACTGCCAGCCAAGAATTCTGTATCTGGCAAAACTTTCCTTCAAAAATGAGGATGAGTTCAAAATCTTCACAGACAAACAAAAACTATTTGCATATTTTACCAAAAGACCAGAATTACAAGAGATACTAAAAGGAGTACTGCATCCTGAAAGGAAAAAAAAAAGGTGAGAAATTTGGAGATGAGTTTAGAAACGAAGATTATCAGGAAGGGTAAACTAATGAGTAAGGAGACAGAGAATAGAAAGATATGACAACATAAAGCAGAAGGACAAAATGTATGAAGAAAATAATACCTTTACAGTAATAATATTGAATTATTACAGTAATAATATTGAAATATTACCTTTACAGTAATAATATTGAATGTTAATGGTTTGGATTCTCCAATCAAAAGAAATAGACTGATAGAATGGATAAAAAAGATAAGCCCTGCATTTGCCAGCTAGGCCCTGAATCTCAACAAAGTTCCAACATCTACTCTTCAGTTAATTGAACTCACTCATGATCAACTAAAAAGAAGATGATTATGGACAATGACCATCTCAAGGAACAGAGAGAGTCTGCAAGTAAGACAGGCCCATCCATCTGCCCCATGGGATCTAAGCCCCTTTGCAATTAGAGGTGGAACAGGCATCACCATCCAAGAATCCTCAGGGCTGGAAAATGAAAAATAGACTATAGTAGACTTACATTTATTGTACTATAAACTTATTGTGATTCTAGCAATGGAAGAACTTTTATCATTGGAGTGGAGGCAATGGCCACTGGATGGTCTGAGAGGAGGGTGGAAACAGATGTATTATAGGGGCATTTTCAGGACCTGGGAATTGTCTTAAATGGCATTCCAAAGACAGATAAAATCATTATATATCTTGTCATAACGTACAAAATTGTGTGTAAGTGAGTATACTACACACTCAGAGGCAATGATGCAAAATGTATTCACCAATAATAATGGATGTACCACACTAATGAAGGATATTGCTAATGTGGAAAAATGTGAGAGGGGTAAGGAGTGGAGCATATGAGTAACTTCTATATTTTTATGTGACAATTATGCAATGTAAGTATCTTTAAAAAAATACATATATATATATATATATATATATATATATATTTTAAATTAGCCATTTATATGTTGTCTACAAGAGGTCCACCTCAGCTGTAAGGACAGAACCAGGTTAAAAGGTACAAATTGTTTCCATAAAAGAGTCAAAATATTGATACTATTATTCGATAAAATAGATTTCAAATGCAAAACTACTATAAGGAATGTAGAAAGTCACTATATATTAATTAAAAGGGCTTTTCACCAAGAAGAAATAACTACATTAAATATTTATGCACCTAACCCAAGTAGCCCAAGATACAAGAGGTACACTTTGGCAAGATTGAAGGGAGAAATACATGTCTCTACAATATTAGTTGGAGAATTCAATATGCCACTCTCAGTATTGTGTAAACATCTGGACAGGGAATAAAGAAAGAAAGAACTTTAATAATGTGATAAATGAACTAGAGCTAACAACATCTACAGAGTATTGCACACCAAAACAGCAGAACACACTATCTTTTCTTTATTAAGATTTATGTTATTTGTTTATTTATTTATTCCCCGCCCCCCCCCTTTGCAGCTTGCTTGCTCTCTGCTCTCTGCTCTCTGTGTCCATTCGCTGCACATTCTTCTGTGTCTGCTCATCTCCCTTTGTTACATCATCTTCATGGGCCAGCTTTCCATGGGCACAGGCCATCAGTTCTCTGCGGGCACAGGCCAGCTTGCCTTCTCAAGAAGGCCTTGGGACATGAACCCAGGGCCTCAAATATGGTAAATGGGAGCTCAATCGATTGAGCCATAGCCACTTCCCAGAACACACTATCTTTCCAAGTGCTCTAGTATCCTTTTCCAAGATAGAAATATGTAGGGTTACAAGAAAAATCTCAATAAATTTAAAATGTTTGAAATTATACAAAACACTTTCTCTGATCATAAGGGAATGAAGCTAGAAATAAATAATGGGCAGAAAATAAGAAAAGTCATAAATATATGGAGATTAAACAACACACTCTTAAATAATCAGAGAGTCAAAGAAGAAACTGCAAGAGAATCCAGCAAATATCTTGAAATGAATGAAAATGAGAGCATGACATATCAAAACCTACGGGACTGATTTAAGTCTCTAGGAAAAATATTTATCTATCATAGCCCTGATTATAGGTTCAAGTAAAAGGGCCTGAAGAGCCAGGTGTAGAGGTCCATAAATGAGTCAAACTCTGTTACACAAGGGAGCATAAATTTCAAAGTAAGGTCCACTGACAAGGTGCCAAATTCCTGAACTATCTGCTCTCCGTATAGTTTCTGGATGTCTTTAGAGTCCTCAGAAGTTCCATTATTTGAGGCATGGTTTCCTGTGGCAATCAAGGAGATCCTGCTGAGACTTGCATAAGCATAACTCCTAGAATGACCTCCTGACACATTTTCAAACCTTTTAGCCGTAACAACTCATTTGTACTTACCATTACCCCCTTTTGGTAAAGGTATTTTTCCAGATGCATTAGTAGTTGTCACTTGGTAATAATCCTTCGGTGTCAGGGAGGCTCAATCCCAGGAGTCATGTCCCACACTGGGGAGAAGGTAATATGTTTACATGCTGAGTTTGTCTTAAAGAGACCCCACATTTGAGCAAAAAGAGGATTCAGGAGGTAACTCTTAGGCAGTATATAATACTAGGGTAAGTTTCAATTTGACAAGAAAATGTTCATAAGCACAATCATGGCTATCAAGGACCTGGTGTAATGATCTGTCTTCCTTCACTAGGCACTGCTCTTGCACTTGGGGGATTCTTGTTTTCCTATTAGGGAATGTAGCAGAACTCCTCAGGATAGGAATTCAATATTCTTTTGGTTATTGTGTGAATCTCCACCCACTGAGACAATGACCCATTAACTCTTGCATATATCCATATGCCTTAGAGGCATGGTCCAAGCAATGTGCCTGTTGAGCCTTGAATTTTAGCAGAGTTGCAACACTTACTCTCCAGTTCTTTGGACTCACACAGGACAACTAACAAGGAGAAAATGATGAACAGCACCCATCACAAGGAACAGAGAGCATCAGCCACTTTAAGCAAGGCACTTCTATCCATCTGCCCCATGGAATCTAAACCCCTCTCAGTTAAAAAAAGAGTGGGCAACACCATCCCAAAATCTTCAAGACTGGGAAATCAACAATGGTCTAGAGTAGACTTGTTATTATTATTCTAGTATAGATTTATTATTCTAGCAATGAAAGAACTCTTATCATTGATATTAAGGCAGTAGCTACCATAGGTTCTTAGGAATGTGAGAGGAAAGAAAAGGTATAATATGGGGACATTTTGGGGCCATTGGAATTGTCCTGCATGGCATTGCAGTCATGGATACAGACCATTGTATATTTTGTCATAACCTACAAATTTGTGCTGCACAGAGTGAAAGCTTTAATGTAAACTGTAATCCCTAATTAGTAGCAATGCTTCAGTATGTGTTCATCAATTGTAATGAATGTACTACACTGATATGGGATGTTGTTGATCTGGGAAACTGTGGGTGATAGAGGGAGTGGGCAGATGGGAATCCCTTATATTTTTTGTGTAACATTTATATAATCTAAAGTCTCTTTAAAATAAAAAATAATTTTAAAAATAAATAAAGACCTATGGAAACTGCAAAGCAGTGCTGAGAAGGAAATTTACAGCCCTCAATGCTTACATTAAAAAAGAAGAAAGAGCTAAAATTGGAGCTCTAACTGCACACCTGGAGAAAAAAGAAAAAGGAGAGCAAAGAAATCACAAACTAAGCCAAAGGAAAGAAAGAGAAAAGATATGAGCAGAAATTAATGAAATTGAGGACAACAACAACAAAAAACAACAGAATCAACAAAGCCAAAAGTTGGTTCTTTAAGAAGATCAACAAAAACAACAAATCCTTAGCTAGATGGACAGAAAAAAAGTGATATCCAAATAAATAAAATCAGATATGAGAGAGAGGACTTTATCACTGACTCTGCAGAAACAAGAGAAATCATAAAAAGATACTATGAACAAATATATGCCAAAAAACTAGACAATGTACAGAAGATGGACAAATACCTAGAAATACATGAACCAACTACAATGAACCTAGAACTAGAAAACCTCAACAAAACTAGCACAAGTGAAAAGATTGACACAGTCATCAAAAACTTCCCAAAGATGAAAAACCAGGACCAGATGGCTTCACAGGTGAATTTTACCAATCATTCAAAGATGATCTCATACCAATCGTACTGAAGCACTAACAAAAATTTGAACAGGAAAGAAAGCTGCAAAACTCATTCTATGAAACCAACATAGGTGTAATCCCCAAAACAGACAAAGATACTACAAAAATAAAGAAAATACAGTCCAATATCGCTAATGAATATTGAGTAAAAATCCCAAACAAAAAACTTGCAAATAGAATAAAAAAGCACATAAAATACATTATATACTATGACCAAATGGCTTTTAGCCCAGGTGTGCAAGGGTGGTTCAACACAAAAAAATCAATTAGTGTAATAAAGCACATAGATAAATTGAAGAAGAAAAATCACATGATCCTCTTGATTAATGCAGAAAAGGCATTTGACAAAATATAGCACTCTTCCTTGATAAAAAAAAAAACACTCCAAAAATAAGGATAGAAGAAAGCTTTTTTAATATGGTAAAGTCCATATAAGAAAAACCTACAGTGAGCATTGCATTCAATGGTGAAAGACTTAAAACTTTCCCAATGAGATCAGGAACAAAACAAGGATACCCACTGTCACCATTGTTATTTAATATTGTGCTAGAATTTCTAGCTAGAGCAATTAGGATAGATAAAGAAATAGAAGGCACCCAAATAGAAAAGGAAGAAATAAAACTTTCACTATTCACTGAGGATATGATCCTATATCTAGAATGTCCTGAAAAGTCCACAACAAAGCTATTACAACTAATAGATGAGTCCAACAAATTGGCAGATACAAGATTAATGTGCAAAAATCAGTAGAGTTCCTATACACTACTGATGTGTAATCTGAGGAGGAAATCAGGAAAAAAATCAATTTTTAATAGCAACTAATGCAATCAGATATTTAGGATTTAACTTAACCAAGTACATAAAGGACCTGTTTTCAGGAAACTACAAAACATTGCTAGAGAAACTGAAGAAGACTTAAATGGAAGGACATTCCATGTTCATAGATCAGAAGCCTGAATATTGTTTAGATGTCAATTCTGCCCAAAATGATTTACAGATTCAAAGCAATATCAATAAAAGTCCCAATGAAATTTTCTGTAGAATTGAAAAAGCAATTATCAAATTTATTTAGAAGGGTAAGAGGCCCTGAAAAGTGAAAATGGTTTTTAAAAAGAATGAAGTTTGAGATCACTCACTTCCAGACTTTAAAGCATTACTTAGCTACAGTTGTAAAAACAACATGATACTGGCATAAAGACAGACATATTAACCAATGGCCCAAATCAAGAATTCAGAAATAGACCCTTACATCTACAGTCAAGTGATTTTTGACAAAGCAGTCAAGCCCTTCGCACTGGGCCAGGACAGTCTATTCCACAAATAGTGCTGGGAGAATTGGATAGCTATATACAAAAGAAAGAAGACCCCTATCTCACACCTTTTATAAGTTAACTCAAAATGGATCAAGGACCTAAGTATAAAAGAAACAACTATAAAAATCCTATAAGCAAATGCAGGAAAATATCTTCAAATCTTGCAGTAGGCAGTAGTTTCATAAACCTTACACCCAAAGCATGAGCAACAAAAGAAAAAAATAGACAAATGGTGGACCTCCGCAAAATTAAACCCTTTTCACCTCAATGGATTTTGCCAACAGGGTGATGAGGCTGCTGACTCAATGGGAGAAAATATTTGCAGTCATATATCCAATAACTTTTTAATATCCATGATATAAAAAGAGATCATAAAACTCAACAATAGAAAGACAAACTACCTGCTTAAAAATTAGGCAAGACTTGAAAAGACCAATGTCCAAAGAGGAAATACAAATGGTGAAGAAACACATGAAAAAATGATCAACATCACTGGTGATTAGGCAAATGCACATCAAAACTACAATGAGATATTATTTCATACCTATTAGACTGGCCTACTATTAAAAAGTCAGAAAACTGTAAGTTTTGCAGAGGATGTGGAAAGATAGAAATGCTTATTCACTGTTGGTGGGAATGTTGAACGGTACAACCACTGTGGAGGACTGTTTAGCAATTCCTAAGGAATTGACTTGTGATATGACCCAGGAATACCATTACTAGGTATATACACAGAGTAACTGAGGAGGGATGTGAACATACATCTGCACACCAATGTTCATAGTAGCACTATTCATGATTGCTGAAAGTTGAAAACAGTGCAGGTGCCCATCAACTGATGAATAGATTAAAAAATTGGGGTGTACACACGTGATAAAATATTAAGTAGTGTTAAGAAGAAATGAATTCATGAAGCATATGGCAACATGAGTGAACCTGGAGGACATTACATTGAGGGAAGCAAGCGAGACACAAAAGGACAAATACTGCATGATTGCATTATTATGAACTAAATATATTGTATAAACTCATGGAGTTAATAATTAGAAGGTAGGTCAGGAGAAAAATAGTAGGAGGGTAGTGAATGGAAAGCTGATGATTAATCTGTACAAATTGGTTTAAGAGGTTGTAAGTCTTTGGAAATGATGAGAGCACATCATGGGGTTTGTGACTAGCATAGCTATTATATGGGTATGAGTGGCTAAAAGAGAAATTCTAAGGACAGTTTAAAATTGGAAGGAAGCTAAAAACTGACCTGGGACTGTATAACATAGTGAAACCTCATGTAAAATATGAATATGTGTGATATTTCCTATATAAGTCTGAGTTTACAAAATATAAATACAAACAAACTAGAGAGAAGGAAACAGAACAACAGCTATGTATGGCAAGAGAAGCATAGAGAGATTCAGAGGTGATGAGTTTTATCTGATTGGTTGGGTTTTGTTTATTATTATTATAATTGGAATAATGAAAGTGCTCTAAGAATTACTGAAGTGCTGAATGCTCTCATATGTGATTACACCAAATACCACTGACTTTATACTTTGGATGGATTTATGCTTTATTAATATGTACTGAATAAAATTGATTTGTTCCTTAAAAAAAACAGATGTCTCTAGGTTTGGAAAGATTGACCAAATTAAAGAGATGATTTTTAAGTAATGAATATTGAAAACATCACTGAATATATATGTTCTTGGAGGATGACTCTATATAAATGTACTTGAGTTCCTTCACTGAAAGGCAAGATTTGTGTCTTATTCAACTTGTATCTTCAAAATACTATAGAGAGTAAATTAATATTTTTAACTTTTGAATGAATTTTCCACAGACTCTTTTTAAGTAATTGAATGCACTGACTCAAGGTCTATTGTATGCATTAATAAATGTGCCATCCTATAAAATATGTTATGGGGGAGCAGTTGTAGCTCAAGTGGGTGAGTGCCTGTTTCCTACATATGAGGTACCAGTTCAATCCCTGGCCAGCACCTCCAAAACAATTAAGTTATGTTTTTACAATTCTTCCTATCATAACCAAGTTAATAGTGGTGACTGTTTCAGAATAAACTTTAAAACAAAAATTTCATACTGGAACAATTCTTTCTTAAGAGTTGATCCTGCCTCTTATGAGGTTCTTTAACCTAAAGTAGGAACCTGTGATTGTGCAGTTTTTGCAACACAGTTTTATAGGAGGAGGGCTCAAGACACATCAGATGTAAATTATACATTACAAATAACTGTTTCTGATCTTTTAAAACTCTTAATAAAAAAAATCATCCCAGATCTGTTTAGAGATACAGGACATGCGAATTTTGAAAAATAAGCTGTGTTGTCCCTACCCTTGCTAGAATATTTCCAAATGAGATATCCCACCACTCTGTGTCCAAGAGCCACGTACTTCCCAGCGTCTAATTTCAAAGCCCCACCAGACTCCAGGGTAAACAGTTTGAATTTCAAACCTAAATTTCTAAGTCCTGTGTCTGTGAAAATCCCCTACAGCTCATACATCAACTCTTCTACTTAATGAATTTAAAATTTGTAGTCAGGCTATGACCTGAGGGAATAGTCTCTTGTATTGCTCAGCTCTGCCAGCTCCACCTGCTCCACCAGGTAATCTAGCTTCTCTTCTGCTAGAATATAGCTGAAAATCACTTCATGATATTCTTTGCCCAGTATGTTGAATCACAAAGGCAGCATTAATGAAGAGAATCCTTTGTGACTGGGTCTCGATTTTAAGAAAGAAATCTCTCACTTGCCTCTTTTTCAGAATTTGAATGTTTTCTTAAATTATTTTGAGACTACCCAAGAATGACAGGACCAAAACAGATTTTGGATCAAAAGTATCTTTAAACTTCATCTGGGATATTCTATTTGTCATCCCTTGTTGTGTTGGCAAATTGGAAACTTAATATTGGTACTTTCTATAATAAAGCTAAGAAATACAGCCTGACCAAGATGACTTCTTATACCATAGTAAACTCAGAGCCAAAAGGTGACTTTTGTGCCAGAAAAACGTCAGTGCTCTATAGTTTCTCCAAAGGTTCCTCTCTTTCCTACCTGGAGATATTTAGGGTCTGATTTCTCTCCTCATCTAGTCTTTAATTCTTGGTATTCTGTGGAAAATTATTTTACCTTGAGTTGTCTCATTACCCTTTCTTAGTTCTGAAGACTGATTTCCAGATACTGATGGTTTTATGGAATTTTTCCCTTCTGTGCGTCTCTTGTCTTCAGTTGCTCTTAGCATTTACTAAACGAATCCTCTCTAGGCTATTTAAGTACTGTTGAACGCATACGCTCTGTGAAATCTGCCTTGATCTGGGCAGTTAAGACTAAGAGGTGGAAGGTACCTAGGCTCTGAAGGAATGGAGAAAGCACAGTACACTGTCAACCAAGAAATAACAAACTAATCTACGAGGCAACAAAGACATTTAATTGGGGTCTTAGAATTGCAATTTTGGGGGAACAGATACAGGTAGAAGCCCAAAACATATCCTGTCTTGGTATTTTCAGGCAAGGGGGATTTTAAGGGAAAAGAAGTTTAGACAAGTTGTTTGTGGTTGGTAGATATTTGGAGTACTCTAATTGTCCTTCACTTTGGATAGTTACTGAGTTCTTTATCATATAAATTCTTTTATGGCCCAGAATTCCTCAGGGTTTTGAGGAGTATTGGTGCTTGAGGCTTTGCAGTCTTTGGCAGTTCTTCATGTCCTGTTGAGACCTGCATTAGAGTAAATTCCAGAGTGACTGCCAACTCCATTTTAAATCTCTTAGTTATAGTAACTATTTTATTTACACCCAGAGTAGAGGGTGAGATTTAGTGACATAGGATTACCCTCCTAGTTTAGATCTTAAGTGAATGTGCTAGAGATTCTGTACTTTTCTGGTATTACATACCATCCTATCAAATCTGGTCACCAAAAATATTAGTGGTAAAAGAAGAGAAGAAAGCAGGACCCATATAAATTTCTAAGGAAAATCCTGAGGTAAGTGAAGTTTGACTTCCCCAAGCACACAGACCTCAAGCTCTGTGGCCCCTCACCCCATCTTAGGTACCCCAGGTTCCCCCAAAGTCTTAATACTTTTCTGAGTTTCTTTTTTTCCCTTTATGAGTTACCAAGTCCTATTATGTCTTCCAGCACTAGACCTGTCTCATTCTATTTTCATCATTGTACCTATCCAGCCATGTATACAGTTAACTAACATTATTTTGTGGCTACATTAAACAGATAAATTGTGAGTCATTCTTCCTTAGAGTGCCCTCACTAACATATGTCCTTACAAGTGGTGTATGATCACTAGATGTAAAGAAGTTAATATTTCATAATGAAATTAATGTGCTGCGCTTCTCACAATTGACTGAATTTTAAAGTTAGGCACATATTTAGAGAGTTGTGAGTTAAGAGTAATGTAAATTTCAGTCATTAGCCATAGAATGGAAGCTGATTCTTTTGTGACTATTCTTAAACTGACCCAGAAAATTCAGTCTCTTGCTCCTCTTCTCTTCAAAATGATGTCTGACATTGACACGCAGGATAACTAAATGTAACCTGTTTGAGAAATTCTCAAACACAGCTACCCAAGCAATTTGGCCAAATGCACACGTTATTAAGATCAACCTGGGCTCCGCATTCTTTTCCTCTACTCTTCTCCATGTAGCAAACTTCCCTTCTCTTCCCCTTTTCTGAATTTCAAAATAGGCAGTCAACGTGAATTGAAGCCACTGTGTGTCCTCTTGTAAGGTAAGTAATTTGAAATTGGGGCTTGTCTTTTCACTGCAAGGTTGAAATGAAACTCTGTCTTTACTTGGTCACAGTCTGAGGGTCTATGTTGAGGATGAGGATGAGTAGATCATGGAACCCCACAAATCGGGTCTCCCCTTGCCTTACTGATGGCTTCTTTGCCTTTTAGCAGGGGAGAGTGTCTAAAATATCAGATTTCTTAATTCACAGCCTTTCAGAGAAACTTTAGAGGTACTGGAATTTTCTCCATCTGATTACTGTGATCAAAAATGGGTCATAGATGTACTGGAGCTTTCTCCAGCTGATTACTGTGATCAGTAATTGTTAGAGAATATATTGAAAAACTGGAGCAAAATCTTGACAAAACCAGAGTAAATTCCATAGGCTGAGAAATTTTCAGTTAAAGTGAACTGATTAACTTCAGTAGGTTATTTTACTATTGAAAATATGGAAAAATTGTTTACTTAAACAGAGTTTAAATCTCAAGACAAGAAAATTGGATTGTTACATCTGGTCATTCATCTAAAAGCAGGATTGGATTTATTTTGGCCACTTTGCTCTGCATAAAATTACTCACAAGACCAAACTGAAAGGTAACTTGAATTTGGATCTGCTAGGGTTTGTATCATGGAAACTTGCCTAAATTCTAAGGAGGAAAGTGGGGAAAACCAGGAAGAACAGAGACAGAGTTACAGGCTGGCTCAGTGGGAATCAAAATTGTTATGGTGAGAACATCTGACTCTGTATTATCAGGTATAAATTGGAGGATTCATGGATGATTCAGAATTCAGTTGGCAGGACAAAATTAATGTAAAAAATGTGCATGTCAGACAAGAAGCCTAATGAAGCAATAGAGTCTGGATGTATAATGATGGGTCAGATTTCAAGTTGGGAATGAAAAAGGATAACTATTAAGGGAATTCCCCCACATATGAGCTTTGAAGTCATTTAAGTCATGATTGGATAGCAGAAGATTTCAGCAGAGGATCAGCTGAAGTAAATGCAGAGTGACAAGGAAATGGAAAACAGCCCAGTGTGTCAAACAACGAATATGTCATGTAAACAATAAGAACATAACACATAAAGCATGTGGTAGTTAAGCAGTATTGTACCATGGAAAGTTTTCCAAGGGGCATAAAAACTGGGACTGAGGAAAGTAGACACTTAGACCTGCTTATCTGGGAAGTGTGCCAAATGCAAAGTTGACTATTGCAGGATAAATGCAGGGGCCTGTTCAAGGAGATGGAATTAATTAGTTATGAACTAACCTGAGAAAGTATGCCATTTGTACTAGAAGAGTGCAAGGGGAAAAATCAGAAATGAGCTGATTCTGGGTTCACGAGGTGTGCAGCAAGCTATTCGTTTAGGGAACTATTCCAGGGAGGAAGGAATTAAAAAAAAAAACCAAACATGAAGAAAATGAGCTGGCCAAGGAGAGATCCGTATACATACAATGAAAAAGGAACTGAGTGGCGCGAACGTAGGTGAATACTTCACCCCTGATTCTGTATTTATTACAGAGGAGCATCTTCTGTAATGGCCTTGGGAAACCACAGCACCATCACAGAGTTCATTTTCCTCAGGCTGTCTGACAACCCCCACGTTGAGGCTGTACTCTTTGTGCTGTTCCTGGCCATCTACCTCCTGACCCTGACGGGGAACCTGATGCTGCTGCTGGTGATCAAGTCTGATCCTCACCTCCATGCCCCCATGTACTTCTTCCTGAGTCACCTCTCCTTCCTGGACCTCTGTTACTGCTCAGTCACTGAGCCCAATATGCTGAAGAACCTCCTTTCTCAGGATAAATCAATCTCGGTAGAGGGCTGCCTGGCTCAGGTCTTCTTTGTGTTTGCCACTGCTGGGACAGAAGTCTGCCTGCTCGCGGCCATGGCCTATGACCGCTATGCAGCCATCTGCCACCCCCTGCTCTACGGCCAGGTGATGGGTGAGCAGTTGTGTGAGGGTCTGGTGTGGGCCTCCTGGGGCCTGGCTTTTCTGGATGCTCTCATCAACACCCTTCTGGCTGGGGATCTGGACTTCTGTGAGGTTCGTATTATGTCTCACTTCAGCTGTGAGCTTCCCTCTCTCTTTCCTCTGTCCTGCTCTGATGTCTCCACCAACTTCACAGTCCTGATCTGCTCTGCCCTCCTTCATGCCTCTGCAACACTCCTCCTCATCTTCTTCTCTTACACCCGCATCGTCTCCACCATCCTGAGCATCAGCTCCACAACAGGGCGGAGCAAGGCCTTCTCCACCTGCTCCTCCCACCTCACTACAGTGATCTTGTTCTATGGCTCTGCTTTTCTTCGTTATTACATGCCAACATCAGGGACCCCAGCGGAATTTGTTTTTTCCATACAGTACAGTGTGGTCACTCCTCTGGTGAATCCCCTTGTCTACAGCTTGAAGAACAACGTGGTAAAAGCAGCTCTGAAAAGAATGTTGCAAAAAGGTTTATATAATTTCGGATAGCAGAGAATGGGCAGAGGATTATTGGGGCACAAGGCTGAATTACATCAAGATAGTTGAGTAACAGACTTTAGGCAAAGTTTGCTTTGCTCATGGAAGACAGGACAAAATACCTTGTAAGAACTCTTTCCTTTGAAACATGCTCAAGTAAATGCCAAAAGCTCTTTGCTTATACTTAATTTCTTCAGGGACGTAACAATACATCAGGTAATTATAATTCAGAAAATGTGATTACAGACTTATTCTCCCTTTTATCTGTGAAATTTTCATTAGATTTAGCACTGAGAGTATTGCCTATGACCTGATTCTTATTTGGATCCAAAGCTGATCTGAGATTTAGGGGACAAGATTTGCTAGAAATAAAAAAGCCAGGACCTCTGACTATGAGGAGACATAATTTGAGACTCGAACATTTGGAGCTTGACTCAAAGAGGCTGGGGAAAATGTAGAAGGAGCTGAGAATGGCTGAGAGAGGCAGTGACCTGTTAGGGTAAATCCAAGACTCAGAAACATTTCATATACTCTGTCTCTGCTGGCACCTCCACCTGGAAGATGGCAAAGGGGAAGTCAGCAACCCGCTTGTGCCTGGGGTCACCTCTGTTGGGACTGAGGAGGAGGTGCTAGGTAGGGCCAGCTGAGGGTACTGTCAGCTGGTGCTTGGCTGCTGAAGACATATTGCCTAGGCTATGCCAGAACCGGATTAGTTGCTTCTTTTCTTTCCCCACCATGTTTTTGTTTTCTTTTTGTGTTTTTTTTTTTTTTTTTTTTTTTTTTAATACTTAGCCGCTGGATATGAACAGAAGCCAGCTGGCAAGGGTATGTTCTCTTCAGGCACCTAGTCTAAGCAATATAAAGCTAACCACACAGAAAGCGCTTGTGGTTGATGGTCAACAGAAAACTAACTGGCCTAAAAGATAATCACGGATGTATGACCCTCCTCAAGCAAGAAAAAAGATTGGTAAAGATAAGACCAGGCATGAGAAAAAGGGACAGAAGGGAGAATGACAGGAATAAGAGAAAATTAAGAAAATCAAGAAAGGAGAAGAATTCAGTGAGGGTTGAAGAGTGAGAAAGAGTAACACATTGGCAAAATAGGAATTGGAAACCCCAATTCTCTATATGCACTGGAATCTCCATGAATGTAGAGGGGAGACGGAAGTAGATATGATTCCTCAAACCCAGTGCTAAGGCAAAATGTTTGGCTGTAATTGCCAGCGGTCTTTCTTCAAATTGAAATCTCAGTACTTTCCAAGCAGCCTTGAGAAAGAGGCCCACTTCTGTGGTCCTCACACTCATGAGTATATGTTGCCACAAGGCACTGCCCTCTGCAGACCTCTCCCAAATTTGGGAGATGCTCCAAATTCATCTAAATTCTTTTCCTAAAGGAGATTTTGATTAGAACAATTTTATCTCTTAATCTAGGTTCACTGAAAATCTTCACTACAAATTTCAGAATTTCATGTCCAATAGGCCTGTTTCAGGTCTTTTTCACACTTTTCCTTATTTTGTGTCCATTTTCCATTTCGTCCACTTTGAAAATATCAAGGATTTTCAGCTAATCCCGTTTCTCAAGATTTGAGTTTTTCTGCCTCATAAAATGATGATTTGGCAAATTATCTGCTCTAATTCATTCCAATAAGATGTGAAGAATTCCCAAATAAGAACTTGATTACGTAGAAAGAATTATGGCTTAAAAAGAAATAAAATAATTAAATCAATAATTTTTTCATTCTTAGAGAATATTACATCCAATAGTTAGAGATGTAGTATAAAAATAAAAATTATGTTATAATTAATTTCTATTATATTTGAATTATTATTAATATTTATAAAGATTTGTTGCTATGCCACTTATTTTTTATAATTGATTATAATAAATGTATCCTGGCCTTGCACTCTCTTTTAAAAATTGTAATTCCTTTCAATCTATTTTTCTAATTGTTTTACAATTTTACCATAAAGGGCTTTTTAACAGTGAAAAAAAAAAGCCATTGATTATGTACTATGGGTAGATTATATGGTATATGAATATAGCTCAAAAAACTACTTAATAAACAACTAAGTAATTGTGCAAGAAGAGCCCGAGAGAGCAGCTGCGTACAGCAGAGGAAATAGATTGAGAGGTGAGGAATTTTCTTGTTTCTTTGTCTGGTTATTATTATTATTACTGAAATAATTAAAATGCTTTAATAATGATTGAAGTGAAGAATGCACAACTACATGATTATACCAAATACCACTGAATCTACATTTTGTATAAATTGTATGTTTATTAATATGTATCAATAAAATTGATTTGTTGAAAAAAATAAAAAATAAAGTGGGAGTAGCCCAGTAGTTGAGCACCTGCTTCTCATGTGCTAGATTCTGGTTCAATCCCTGGTACCTCCTCAAAAAAAAGGCATTATTTAAATAATTGTTTATGAAATATTCAATTCTTAATATGGTATTCACCAAAGTTGAGGGCACTTGCTTTATTTTTGCTAATTTGAAATTTGCATGCCTTTTTACACTGAGGGTACAAGAAGCAATTCAGCATGTGGTAAAAATTTGTTCCTCATTCCCAACCATAACAATGAAAATATGTAATAAATACTGCTAGTGTTTTAAGTTCCATTTTGCTTTATTTTTCACTGCTTTAATTTTTAAAGCAATATTGATTTCTGTACAATACTAAGCAATATTCACCTATGCCTAATCTCTAAAAGTTTTTCAACTTAAAATTTTGAATTAAAAAGTTCACCTCATAATGAAAATTACTGCTAACATTTTCTTCCATTTTTTAAAAATTTGAAGTATCTATAATGTGCATCCTTACAAAAATAATTACAATCATATTTATCTGCAATATTATCCAGCATTTTAACTTTTGAATAAATATATATATGTTTCAAAACACAATTTTAAAGTATATCTTTATTATATTTCACTAACTATTTAGGCCATTCCTTATTTAATAACTCCCCTAATGTCAAGTGTTTTTCTATAGACCTATGTTATCTAGCAGGCAAGTGTTCAAAATATTTAAGGTCCGCAGTTCTGTCCTCCTTTCCTCCATCTCTTTCTTTCTTCCATCCTCCTTTTAACTATTTTTTTCTCCCCCTTTAGGACCTTATGTCACAGAATTAATCATAATTTCATTTATCATTGATCTATACATGTACATCTTTCATTTTATTTTACCTTTTAAAGAAATGTTTGTTTTCTTGTTTTTAATAATATTATAATCTCTCTATGATCCCATCAGTTGACCTAAAAACTAAAATACTGCTCATAAGATACATCTGTGTTGGGCTTGTCCCCCAACCCAAACAATACTGTTTGCAAATATTTGACTTATTTTGACACTATAAATAGGCACTAATTATGTATTAGTACAAATTGGACATTGTGTAAATTTAATTTTTTTTGGAATAACCATTTTTCATACATTCTTTTGTGATTATTTTCCTTATTCCTCAATACAGTCTTTAGAAATTCTTTTAGAATATGTAATGAGATTGTAAAATTTTTCAGCTTTTGTTTATTTGTGAATATCTTTATATATCTTTATATCTTTATACTCTTGTCATATACATAATTTTAAGAGGACAATTTTTTTCCTTAATATTTCAAAGTATGATTTCTTGTTCTGTCTTCTGTTGTTGCTCTTGACTATTTGGTTCTCATTCCAACAATCATCAAGGGACCATCTCTCCTCTGTCTTGTTGCTTTAAGGAATTTATCTTAGTCTATGATGGCAAGCACCTTCTGAAGTTCTTCAGCTTTTCCTTCACTACTCGCCTTGATTATAAAAGACAAACATTAAAATTTCACTTTTATAAATAGTACTGCTAAACATTTTAGACTTTTCTGTAATTTGTAAATCTTCCAGACAGGAACTAATTGGCAATGAGTCCAAAAACTATTAAGACAACTTGAAAAAGTTTCCAACAACAGTGAGCTGTGCGGTCTGAGGGGGCCCTGCTGGACATCTGTGAGGAGCAGGGCAAGAGCTGCCACAGCATGGGCCAGCTGTCCTTTAACCCCAGCCTGGTGCCCACCGTACAGCTGACCCTCATGCTGCGCCTGGACTCTCACCTCTGGCCCAACTTCCAGGGGCTGTTTAGCTCGACCAACTCGCCCTTCATCCCTGGCGTCAGCCAGTCCCTAACACTGAGTACAGGCTTCCAAGTCATTAAGAAGAAACTGTATAGCTTGGAGCAGCTGCTCATTGAGGAGTGTTGACCCTCGCCTGGAAGGGGGCAGGGGTGACACCTCTCCATGGCAGAAACAACAGAAATTTTGAGGTAGACAGTCAAGAGTTGAGGGACTGCTGCCTGTCGTTAGAAAACTGACAACAGCCACCTGAGGAGAGGAAGGCCAAGGTGGGGGAACAGTGTGTCCCACGATGCTTACTGAGGTGTGTGCAGGTGGTTCCCTTTTGAGGGGGCAGGCCCTTCAGTACTGTAGCATGAAACAAAGTCTTAGGAGCCAGCCAGGCTTCTGGCTGGATGTATAGTATATACTTTATTATTTTACAAATTACACTGTAATTGCTATCTATGAATTGTCTTGTATCCCCCATACTCATTAATTTTTATTTTATTTGTTGTGGCAGTTTGATATGGTTATGAATTACAAAAACAGATATTAGATTATGTTTGTAATCTTGCCTGTACCTGAGCCTGATTGAGTTATGATTGGGGCTTTGATTGGGCTATAATATTAGGGCACTGAGTGGGTGGAGACTCACAGATAAAAGGCATGGCAAAGGACAGAGTGGAGGGTTTCTGATGTTGGAGTTTGATGCTGAATTATTAAGCTGGAACCCCAGGAAGTAAGCACACAGAGGTAAGAGAAGCAAGCCTGGGGAAGGGAGGACCTGAGAAAAGAGAACACAGAGGAACAGAGATGGCTCCATAGACCTGGCAGAAGCCACAGGGAGAGAAAGAGAGTCATTTGCCTCATAGTCTACAGCTGACTTTGTGGAGAGAGACAAAGCCTAGAGAGCCTCACCATCTACAGCTCACCTTGTGGAGAAAATAGAGGACCTGAGCCCAAAGAAAAGCAGGACCTGGGAAGAGAGGAACCTGGAAACCTGAACACTGGCAGGTATCAGCAGCCATCTTGCTTAAACATGTGAAAATAGACTTTGGTGAGGGAAGAAACTTATGCTTATGGCCTTATATCTGTAAGCTCCTACCCCAAATAAATACCCTTTATAAAAACCAACAAATTTTTGGTATTTTGCATCAGCACCCCTTTCGTTCACTAATATACTTATGTTTAACAATTACAGGATTGTGACAATGAAAAATATATCTTTGCAGATTTAATTCTCCTTCATTTACTTGAGAATCTGAATATTTTGTTTTCTACTAAGCGTAATTTTTTCTTCTTATAATGTCTTGATTGCATTCTTTATGCAAGTAGTTTTACTCATTCCTCATCTATTCAGCTAATAAAATTTAATTATTTTCTTATAAATTTGATAGAATTCTTTATATAATAAAGACATTAACAATGATATCTATATTGTTTGTGCTCATTTTTATGAATATGTAAATTTTTTCTTAATTTTTGTGATTTATTTTCTTTGAAATCATTCCCTTATTGTCTAAACAGTTTTCCAATAAGAAATATTTACAATATATTTTATTTTATTTTATTTTTTTGCATAAAATGTTTATTGCAGTTTTAATTATAATAACAAATTGAAACTCAATTGGCCTACATCAATAACATAATGGATATATTCTTAAAATGGAACACAACTCATCAGTATAAACAATGAGCTACCGATACAGCCAATATCTTGGATGAATCTCAAAAAATTATGCTCACTAAAAGAAACTTTACATAAAAGAGCACATGGTTTTTAAAAATTCCAAAATGTTGAAGTTTTGGGACAGGTAAAAATAATGAATAGTGAAAAAAATCAGAACGGGATTGACTATATTGTGTGGGGACTGCTTTAATTGGAATGGGGCATGGGGGAGGCTTTGAGTTTTATATTTTAATAAGGGTTTGGGTTAAACGTTCAAACACATTTGTCCCAGCTTAATGAATGCACACTTAAAATTTCTGCCATTCATTTTATATAATTTTACACAAAATAAACAATGATTGAACTCTAATTAGTCAACTATTTAAGAAGGAGGTATACTGATGTCTATAATCCATTTTGAAGTATGCTAAATAATGTGGTAAATTGGTGGTTAAAGGGAAGAATAGATGACTATAGAACAATTCTTAACTACTTTTAAATATGTCAAAATTCTAATTGAAGCATATAGAGCACAGGGTATCACTGTAAATATCATTCAGCTTTGCTGTATGTATAATCAATTTATAAGAAAATTTCAGAAATAAATCAAGATCCTAATAGCTTTCAAAAAAAAAAAGGAATAATCTGTAGGTGATAGCACATTGAATTTAAAGAACAATATATTTTAAAGACTAACTTCACACTCTTTTTTTTCGATACCAGTAATTCTGCATTTGTAGCCAGATCTCCTGAATGCTTACATATGAGAAGGCTCTTCATCTGAAGCAGCTTTAATGACTAATGTCATCTTTATTCCTTGATCAGAAATATTCATCCCTCATATGCTTTTCTGTAATGTCACCTCACATGGTAAATTAAACATAATTTCATTCATCATTTATCTACATATGTAATAAATAGTATCTTGTCATCATTGTCTTATAGAATGGGAGTTAACTCACTACATAGTCTAAACTAGTAATCTGATTTGGAGCTTATATCTGTTATGCCTTGACTATCATTTTTATTTCAAGTACTAAGAAAGTAGTGAATGTTTTTCCAGGAGATACTGGGTAAACTGTGTTTCAGTAATTCTCATTCACCCATGTAGACTGCATTTACTTTAAAATTCTTCTTATTGTGATCATGTAGTGGTAATGACATCACTCAAGAAATTTCACATTCTCTTATTTCTCTAAATTAAACAAATCTCAAAGCCCCTAACTCTGAGTCAAGAAAATTTGCCTTCAGTCCAACTGTAGGTCCCTACACTCATCCATGGACTCATCCATGAGTTCTGTGCCTTTGTGGTTCTAGAAAACCAGGAAAGGCCTGGAAAGTCCCTGTCTTCCCTCGTCATTGCTGTTGTTCTGCTGCTGCCTAGCTGTCTGGGTCTTTAGCATGGAACAGACCCTCTGCTGAAAGTAGATACAAGAATGGCTTTCTGTGGACTATCCCACTGACCAGAGACTTGCTCTCAGTGACCCCTGAGTCCTGCTCCAGATCTAAGTGCGTTGTGTGTACACTCTGCTGGCATCACAAGGAAACTTCCTTTAGGAGTCAGGCCTCCACCTCCTGTGTTGTCTTGAGAAAGTGTTCTGAGCTTCAAGGAAGCTACCCCGTGTGCCCAGGTGCTTCCACCACCTGCACTAGCTTAGTAGACTCCATTGTCCCCGCTTCACCTTGATCACATCTGACCTTGAATAAAGGTAGTCTTTTCTCTCAGACCTGAAACCCCCAGGTTTGTTGGGGTTAGTATGGGAAATACAAATATAAAGAGACTAAGATCATTAAAAACATGTGGGTGCTCTTTTTTCCTTGGAATCAGTGGGGCAAAGAGATAATAAGTTTCTCATTAACAAATTTTCCTATTTATGTATTTTTTCATTATGTTGTTCTTAGTCATTACATGAAAGAAATAAGGAGACTGTTATTTGCTAAGCTGTTAGTATGTACCAATGATGATAGTAGGCAATTTATACAATTTATACCTACATGACACTTATGCTTCCAGAATTTTGATATATAATTCAATTTTCTTAAAATTTTTCAACTGTTTAATAGTATTTAACATCATGAGTTCCTTAATTACAGAAAGAATGCACTTTTGTATTTGCAAATATGAAGAATTCTGAAAAGGATAAAAAGACATAATTCCAATATGTTATCTGTCATTTTTTCCTTGGTAAACCATGAAAACATAATTAAAATATTCTCTTCCCTGGATAGAGAAATATTTATGGATATCTGTGTATTCATGAGTTGGCATATGTCCTTGTTCTGTCTGCTGAGAAGGCCTAGAAGCAATAACACCCCAGGAGCAATGACCTCACCCTGCACCAAGATCTGGTTTCTAATAATATTTTCCAATAAAAGGAACCAAGACTCCTTGGACAAAGGGCCGATTCTAGGGTTGGAGCAGGAAATATAATCAGATAAGCCTGAGGCATCTTGTACTCTCAGAAAGTAAATATGTGCTTAATAAATACACAAAATGACAGAGGAACCAAATGAAAGAGCCTTCAATACCTCAGGGACAAATTGAGCAACAAAATAAAGAAGAAAGAAGTACACTATAAGCAAAAGTATAAAATAATTACCCATGTGTTCATAGAGACAAAAATAAATGAATGAACATAAGTAAATTGGGGAAAATAGAAAAATTCTCTGTGTAGAAGAATTCCAAATAATTGATGTAGATACTCCACCCTCACTGAGGTAGAACATAGCTCCCCAATCTTTAAATATGGGCTGCGCATAGAAATTTCCTCCCCAAAATGTAATACGAAAAGGGAGAAAAAGAGTTATGTTACAGTGAAGAAACCTGATGTACATTTCCTTGGTCAGATCATCAAGATTAACATCAACAGTGTTGTCATGCTACAAATACCTACCCTTAATAGGATGTGACGGGAATAGCATTTCACCTCTCTGGTCCTCTCCCACCCCTAATGCCAAGCTCTAGTCTAAACTAAGAACAACATTAGATATAGACAAATTGACAGGCATTGTACAAAATAACTGACAAATACTCCTCAAAGCTGTCAAGGTCATCAAAAACAAATAACATCTAAGAAACTGTCACAGCCAAGAGGAGCCAAAGGAGACTCAATGACTCAATGTAATGTAGTATTCTGGATGGAGTCCTGGAGTACACAGGTACCTTCCCTTCCCTTCTCTAAGGTAAACGCAAAGGAAATCTGAATATAGTATGGGCTTTAGTTAATAATAATATATCAGTATCAGTTCATTAAATGTTACAAATGCAGCAAGCTGATATAAAATGTTAATAATAATAGAAACTACGTGTAGGGTATATGGATATATGATATTGCATGTGTCAGTCTGAAACTATTCTAAAATGAAACGTTCAGTTTTTTAAAATCTTCCTTACAAATGCCTAACAAGCACATGAAAAGATACTCAATGTATTAGTCATTAGGGAAATGAAAATAGAACTATGACAACCACGTCCAACTACTAGGATGTTAATGAGTTTATGAAAAGGAAAAATCTAGTGTTAGTGAGTATATAGAGAAATTATAACAGCTATATATCGCAAATGACGATGTGAAATATTCGTAACTGCTATAGAAAATCATTTATCCATTTCTTAGGAAGTTAAACATATTATTATCACATGACTCACAATTCAATGGTTTGTGTATGTCCCAAAAGTTGAAAAAAGGTGTTCCAAATAAACTTGTACATGGATGAATGGATAAACAAATGTGGTAAACCCACACGATGGAATATCAATCAGTCATACAAAAGAATGAAGTACTTATAAATCGTACATACAACATGGATAGACCTTGAAAATAAAATGCTAACTAAAGAAGCCAGTGGCAAAAGCCATATATTGTTTGATTCCAATTACATGAAATATGAAGAATGGCAAATCCACAGAGACAGAAAGCAGAGTAGTATTTGCCAAGGGCTGATGGTAGGGAGAAATAGGGCATGACTGCTTATTGGGTATGGGTTTTCCATTAGGGGCAATAAAAAGTTCTGGAGTAGAAAGTAGTGATAGTTGCACAACATAGTGAACTGCTTAATGCCAATGAATTGTGCTTTTTTTTTTTAATGGCTAAAATGGCAAATTTTATATTAAGTGTATTTTACTACAATTAAAAATATCTTTCCCATCTCCTACCTTGTCATCTAGGACAATCTATTTTGTGTTTGATGTTGATCAGCTCATTCTTGAGAAGTACCACAAAGTCCCAGGTGTTGAATTAAATGCATCATAAGCAGAAAAATAGAAGTAATAAAAAATATAAAAACTAAAGTAGAAATCAATAAAATTGAAAACAGTAAATAAGTAAATAAAATCCATTAATCCAAAAGCTGGTATTTGGAATGATCATGAAAATTGATAAACAGCTCACCAGGCTAACAAAAATTAAATAAAAAAGAAAGAAGGCACAACTTACTAGTATCTAAAATAATACAGAGGCTTTACTACTTATCCCAATAATGTTAGAAGGATAATAAATGAACATGATGAAAATTCTATTACCACAATTTGATGACTTATATAAAATGGACCAATACTCTAAAGATACAATCCAATAATATGAAAACTCTCACAAAGAGAAATGGATAATCTGAATAGGCTTATGTGTATTATGGAAATTGAATCAACAATTAATAACCTTTCAAAATGGAAAGCACTAGACTCAGATGGTTGATGGTTTCACTGGTGGATTCCTCCAAACATTTCAGGGAGAAATGATGCCAGTCATCTACAATCTCTTCCAGACTATGGAAACAGATGGACCATTTCTTAACACATTCTATCAAGTCAGCATTACACTAATACCAAAACCAGGTAATGACTTCACAAGTCAGGAGAAATATACACCAATACCTCTTACGACAGAATCCATCCCATTCACTTTTCCAGCTTCTGGAGGCCATCTGAATTCTAAGCTTGTGGCCTCTTCTTCCATCTTTGAAGCATATAACTCCAATCTCTGTTTCTATGATCATGCTGACCACATGTAGTGGATGATGGCCTGTACTGTATGCTGTAGTTAACAGTACAAATATGAGAAGGTCCTCTCATGAACTATAACAAATGTACAATATTAATACATGGCGTTAATAATAGGGGGTTGTACAGAAAAGATATACCAGATGTAAGCTATAGGCCATAGTTAATAATTTTATCATGTTCTTTCATAATTTGCAACAAATGACTGACAAGACGGCAAGGTGTTGGTGGAGGGGTGACATGTGTGAATTCTGCACATTCTGCACGATTGTTTTGTAAGCTCGCATGTCCTCTAATTAGAAAAATGTATTTAAAAATACATGAAAGGCATTCACCAAGAGATATGAGCTGACAGAAATAAAACCAGGAAACTAGAAGATAAGATAATCAGAATAATACAGTCTGAAGAGCAGATAGAGAAAATTTTAAAAAGTGACCAAACCTTAAGGGGCCTATTGGACAAGAGGAAGCATAACATCATAAGCATTATGAGAGTACCAGATAGGAGACAGCCAAATTGGCAGAAAGATATTTGAATAACTAATGGCTGAAAAGTCCCCAAATCCGACAAAAGACAAATATATACATCCAAACTGGGCAACAAGCTCCAAACAGGATAAAGCCTAATAGACCTACTCCAAGGCTTACACTAATCAAATGTTGACTGCCAAAAAGAAAAAGAAAATTCTGAAAGTAACAATTATGCACAAGATTTCCTCAATAAGATTAAGTTGAGAATTCTCACCAGAAACAATGGAGGCAATGGTAAAATATATTTAAGGTAGTGAAAGAGAAAAACTGCAAGTCAAGAATTCTTTACCTGGCAAAGCTATTCTTCAAAAATGATGAGAACTGTAGACATTTACAGATAAACAAAAACTTCCAGAGCTCAACAGCAACATTCCTGTTGTAAAGAAATGCTAAAGAGAGTTCTTCAGATTGAGAGGAAAGTACAGCAAATCATAAACTGGAACAGTATGAAGGAACAGTAGGAAGAAATATAAATTGCCAGTGAAGGTAACTACAAGGATAAAGGCAAAATCCAGTAGTATGGGATTCTCAGTATGTCACTGAATTCTTTATTTCCCATAATATTTGGAATACAATGGAACAAGACATAATCATATTTCTATGTTATTGATACACAAAATATGAAGAAATAATATGTGACAAATGCAATATAACAATGGAAACAGAAGTATAGGAGCAGAGGTTGTATGTGCTGTTGAAGTTAAATTGATATCATTTTGAAGTAAGTTATAGACAGAGGATGATTAATATAAAACCTAAGGTATCCACAAAGAAAGTATTTAAAATATAAACAGAAATGGAAATGAGAAAGGAATCCATCAGTCATATCACAAATGATAACTATACCAAAAGGAGGTCTGTGATAAAGGAGAAGAGGGACAAAAACGTTCTAAGATTCGTAGATAAACAATAAATTGACTGAAGTAAATTTGGATTATCAATAATTACATTGAATGTAAATGGATTACACTCTCTAATCAAAAGACAGATTGGCAGATGGATGAAAAAGCATGATTCAAGTAGATGTTGATTTTAAGAGACTTATCTTAGACCCAAAGACACAAAAAGGTTGACAGTGAAAGGATGGAAAATTTATTCCATGCAAATAGTAACCAAAAGAGACCTGGGGTAGCTATACTAATATCCAATAAAATAGACTTTAAGTCAAAAACAAAGAGACAAAGAAAGACACTAAACACTAATGAAAGGAACAACCCACCAAGAAGATAAAACTATTGTGGCCCTTTATGCACCTAATCCTGTGCTCTAAAACATGAAACAAACATCAAAAATACTGAAGGAAGAAATAGACACCTCTACGATAATTTTTGGAACTTTCAATACACCACTTTTGTCAATGAAGAGAACATCTAGACAGAAGATCAAAAAGGAAATGGCGAACTTGAACAGGGCTATAAAGGAACTAGTTCTACCAGACATATAAAGAACACTGCACCCACCATCAGCTGAATAGAAGACTCCTTGACTGCACAAGGATCATTCTTCAGTAGAGACCATATGGTAGGTCACAAAACAAGTGTTCTCATAAGATCATCACAAGATCCTTTGAACTCATATTCTGCCCTATATTCTCCATATTTGTTCAGATATCAGAGTCTGAAGGAAAGGGTCTCTCAAATAACTCACAATAACAAATTAATTCTGCAGTTCCATCTACCTTCCCAACCTTCTTTCTGATTGTGTTTTCAGTATTAATATTGGGTATTTACACAACAACCCAGACAACTTCTTAGATTCAGTTCACATCTCAGTTCTGCATAGTAGTAGAGGCAGTAAGGGCAGTTCAAATTGATTCAGCTTCAGCCTAGGGCTGGGGTCTCTTCATCTCTGTGTAAAATCCTCACCTCCATATTGCCCCTCCAGTTCTGCCAACAACTTTGTATTAAAATCTGTTTTGCTTAAGATAGCTGTAGTAAAGTACAGTGTCTGTGTGTCTTCACATTTGGATTTTCTAAGATTTATAGAATGCTTTAGCAGGTGGTTTATGTAGAGGGTTAGGAAACTTTAGCAGGTGTTTCTCTGTAATTCTTCTGATGGTTCTTCCTCTCTGTGGTCATTCATTTTTCCCCGGTAAAATCCTGCCTAGGACATCCTTCCTACTCAACACACTTCTTTTCTAAACTTCACCATTTTCTCCTGACCCAAGATCTGCTGGGTTTATCCTTTGTTTTGTGCACTTCTGTTTTAAGTGATTTTACTCCATGTTTTTTCAATAAGCTGCCCAAGATGTTAGGAAGAAAGAGATAAAACTATCAAAGTTGCCAAGAGATAATCAAAAAAACTGAATTTGAACCATGAGAAAAACCTACTCATGGATATTAGCAGGACTACTGTGCTCCCCTACAAATGTAGAATTCTCTCTCCTTGCCATATACTAGATAACACTTCACCAATCTTGTGGAAAAAGTCCTTGAACCTAGACTGTGTACCAGCAAGATGAGGTCCTCTCTGACACACCTTCAGGGGCATCTGCCTCCAGGGCTCTCTTTTGTCAGAGCTCATCATCAGGCCACTTCACCTTCACCCCTCCAGGAGTCTCAACACCACATTCTTCTTTCAGAATCCATGGCTCTTTTCTTTATAGCAAAGTTTAACTACACATTTCATACTTACAATAATCCTGGTAAGGTTCTAGGACATATTTATTTTTTTAAAGCAACATATTTGTGAATTTTTCACAAACAAAAGAAATAAAACATCTCTATGTATATAACTAAATTGTGTGGATTGAAAGAGCTGATGCATTTTTCTGTCCCCAGGATAAGTTATGAACCAAAGCAAGCAAACCTTTGATGCTATTTTCTTGTGTATTTCCAAAAAAGGAAATGCTGCAAGGTATCTCATCATAATGGACATGATGCACAATATGTTTCCCTAATGTTTAATATTCAGATATCTTGTTTCAATTCTGCCATGTTTTGCAGTCACCTAGTGTGTGTTTTCTACTACCTACTTTTTTATTTTTTATTTTATTTTATTTTTTAATTATCTTTTCTTAAAGTTAATAGATCACACAAAAAGTTACACTTTTTAACACAAGAGGTTAGCATATACCTCACTCCCCATCCCCCACCCCATCATTTTTAATTGTATTTATTTTGAAGATACATAGATCACAAAAAGTGTTACATTAAAAAATATGCTACAGTTTCTTCCACTACTAGTCACAATACTTCTATAGTAGAATATCAGCAAATCCACTCTAATCCATATTTTATTCCTCCATCCTGTGGACCCTGGGATGGTGATGTCCACTCCACCTCCCTATCAAGAGGGGGCATAGATTCCACATGGATGATGGATGCAATTCTCCTGCTTGCAGTTGTAGGCACTCTCGGTTCCCTGATATGGTGGTTGACCAACTTCACCTCCCTGTTAGCTGCCCTGGGTAAGTCCACCGAACCGGAGAGTAGGATTTGCAACTCTTCTGAGGTTCAGGGCCCAGCTGGTACATGGCCAGTCCAGAGATTCAAGTCTCCTGAGTATACACCAACCCTAGCACCAACCACAGGTTCAGTAAAAGTGACAGAAGAGGCATGTGTAGAAGGCCACATCTGAGTCCAACTCTATCACACTCAGGAACACAAATTCCAAAGTAGAACCCACTGACATGGCACTGAACTCCAGAGCCATCTGCCATGACCACAGAACCTGTGGGTCTCTGTAGCCCTCAGGAGAACCAGTACCTGGGATTGTATCTACTTTGACTGTCTCTGGGGTCCTGCTGAGGCATGCATAAGAGCAAACCCTCAGATGACCTCCCAACTCTTTTTTGAAGACTCTTAGCCATATAAACTCATTTGTGTTTGCCATTTCCCCCTTTTGTGGTGCAAGAGATTCAGTACCTCTCTCTCACTCCAGAAGGTCCCAGGATTGATTCCTGGCGCTGCCTAAAATAAATAAATCTACTACCTATTATGTTGGATTCTTTTCTGTTATGCAGTTTTCAGAGCTGCATTTACTTCCTTGTTCTTTAGTCTATAGACAAGGGGATTCCCTAGGGGCATAACCATAAGGTATTACCAGGGAGAGTGAGCTCCAGTGGGGAACCTGAGACTAGCATAAGATAGAGAAGAAAACATAGCCATAAAAGGAGATTGTTGCAGTGAGTGAGAGGAGAAGGACTTATTTCAGCCTGAGCTGGATCTGATGCTCAGGATGATAAAAACAAAGTGGCCCTAAGAGGAGAAGACTGGGGTCAGGTACAAAGGCCTGCAGGAGGGGTGAGCAGACCAGAGCACAGTGGGTGGAGCTATTATAACAGGATAGAAGCAATAAACAAGGTACCGCACAACTGTGTTTGTGGAGAATTTGAGTCTAGCAGAATTCCCAGTTCTAAGCTAGGGGGGTGTTGATGTGAGCATCCAGAAAGGCCAAGCCCAAGGTTGCTTTTGCAAGTCCTGTGCAGCGCTGATTGCCCATCAGCTGTCCACACAGCAGAGGAGAGCAGATGGCAGCAGAGTGGTCAGAGGCTTGCACTGCCAGGAAGAAGAGTGCAGTCCTTCATCTTTCACTTACTCAATCACCATTCATCCCATACAAAGAAAAATTGAGGGAGTCTGGGAAGTGGCAGATGAAGGAAAGGAAATGTGCTGTTTAGGGTTTATTTTGTAATACTGTGACACTCTATTATGTTTCTGCTGAGTAGGGCTGGAAAATGACTTATTGTCTAATATGGTAGCCTGCACCTAAAGATCCTTTCCCTTAGGGAGAAACTCACATCTCTGGGCTCATTTCTATTCACATTTAGAGATCCTTAAAACCATGGTACTTATGCATCTGTCCATTTGATTATCAATCTATTTGTTCATTCATTTATTTTGTCAGCTAATGTTTCATTTACTCATCCTTTCGCTCATCTGTCATTTCAGTCATTTATGCATACAACACCTATTACTTCATTCCATTCAGCCATTACTTCATTCATTCATTCAATAAACAATAAATGTTTACATAGTTCAGAGTGCTGTGCTTAAAATATCTTGGTAATCAGCCTGGGCTGAACCTCAGAATGAACTGTTCTATGCATGCACTTTTATGTGTCATAAATTGCAAATAATATTTTCCCTGTATGAGGACTAGTTTCCTATCTGACCTTTCACTGCACATCAAACTTCAAATCCATCCCATAAACTAAACCTCTGTAGCTTTGGCAACACTTTTATTAAGAAAATAACTTAAAATAATCCTGGCAATTATATATTTGAATGTGGCAAAAAGGGGGAAATTTTAGGTTGAATATATGTTATTAGAATAAATTTTTTAAAGAAAATCCATGGAACAGCACAACAAAAGCAGTGAACCCTAAGTTATCCTGTGGATCATAGTTAATAGTGTAGTTACAAAAATGTGCTTTCATCAATTGTAACTAATGTATCACACCAAAGCAAGGTGTTAATAATTGGGTGGTGTAAAGAATCCTGCATTTTATGCATGATTGTTCTGTAAACCCACAACTTCTCCAATGAAAAAGAAATCATTCTGACGTGCCCATTTAATTATTTTTTTCAAAGTCTACTCAATTTATTCATTTTTTAAAAAATATTACATTCAAAAAATATAAGGTCCCATTCACCCCCACCACCCCCACCCCACCACTCCCCCCACAGTAACATTCTCCCCCATCATCATGACACATCCATTGCATCTGGTGAGTACATCTCTGGGCATCGTTGCACCCCATGGACTGTGGTCCACACCATAACCCACACTCTCCCACATTCCATCCAGTGGGCCATGGGAGGACACACAATATCCGGCAATTGTCCCTGGAGCACCACCCAGGAAAACTCCAAGTCCCGAAAATGCCTCCACATCTCATCTCTTCCTCCCATTGCCTGCACCCAGCAGCCACCATGGCCACTTTTTCCACACCAATGCCACATTTTCTCGATTATTAGCCACAATAGTTCATGAATAGGATATCATTAAGTCCACTCTAATCCTTACTGTATTCCTCCTTCCTGTGGACCTTGGCTTGGTTGTGTTCACTCCACATCTATGTCAAGAGAGGGTTTAGATTCCACATGGATACTGGATGCAATCCTCCTGCTTTCAGTTGTAGGCACTCTAGGCTCCATGGTGTGGTGGTTGACATTCTTCAACTCCATGTTAGCTGAGTGGAGTAAGTCCAATAAATCAGAGTGTAGGAGCTGAAGTCTGTTGAGGCTTCAGGGCCTGGCTATCATATTGTCAGTACAGAGATTCAAATCCCCTAGATATAACTTAAACCCCAGCACCAACTACAATTCCAGTAAAGTAGCATAAAAGGCTTGTGAAAAGAGATCCCATCTGAGTCCAGCTCCATCACGCAGAAACACCAGCTCCAAAGAAGAGGCAACTGACATGGCAGTGAAGCCCATCTGCCATGACCATAGAACCTGTAGGTCTCTTTAGCCCTCAAAAGGACGGATACCTGGACTTGTATCTACTTTATCTGTCTCTGAAACTGCGCTCAGGTGTGCATAAGGGCAATCCTTCTGACAACCTCCAGACTCTTTTTTAGAGACTCATAGCCATATGAACTCATTTGTCCTTTCCATTTCCCCCTTACTTTAGGTCAAACAGCATTTTTAACTCCTGTTATTATATGTAGACAGGGATATTCTGCTGGTCCGTATTGAACCTTTAATTTAAGGTCATTTTCTAGTTATGTCATCAGCTGGTACTTGGTAGTGATCCCTCGGTGCAGGGAGGCTCATCCTGGGTGTCATTTCCCACGCTGGGAGGAAGGCATTGCATTTACATGCTGAGTTCGGCTTCGAGACTGGCCACATTTGAGTAACACGGAGGCTGTCAGCAGGGAACTCTTAGGCACAGTGCTGCTCTAGGCCTTGTTCTTATTTCAGGTGTATAGGCTCACAAGCATAGTCATTAGTATCAGGGGCTCACTGTTGGACCCTCATTCCTTCCTGGTCCTTACCGTTGCACCTGGGGGACTGCTGCTGCTGCCCTAGAGACCACGACAGAGCCCCCCTGGCCAGGAACCCAGTACCCCCCCAGCTGTTGTTTTTAATTGTTTCCACTATGAGTATATCCAAACATTTCCATGCACCCTGGACACGTGCCCTGTATAACTCCCTGTCAACCATATATCGCCTGTCAATAACATCCCATACCAGTATTCCACCGCTGCCACTGTTGAACCACTCTGTGATCCAAAACTTCCTGAAAAGTGAAGCCCAATATAACGTCAGGTTCCCTTACTAGTAAAATGGAATATAGTGATGAGTTTAAAGGTTAGATATAGAATACATATTGATTTGGAAAAATTCTACATCCTATCTTTTTCTTTTCTTTTTTCCTAATTATTGAGCTTCTCTTCACAAGAGCCTTAGATCACAGTAATTCATATATACAATATACAGTACTCCCACATATCCATTATAAAACCTTTTCCCTTCCACAGCGATAATCTTTTAACTTATTCATATCATATTTACTGAAACTGATGTACAGATATTGAGATAATAGCTTTCAAACAAGGTGACATTTGTGTTTACATTGTTTTTTATACTTTAGGCTATACAGTTTTCTAAATTTTTTAGTTATCCTATGTTTTACATTATGGTTTACATTATTAGTCTGTCATCCCTTATATGTTTTTGGTGTAATATTACGTGCTTTATATCCATCCTTGTGTACTCTTGTGAAACACTTCCTTTGCCCTCACATTTACTTTGGTTCCATCTATTCAATATCTATTTTCCCCTCCCCTTGGGGCCCACAGTGACAGTCAATCTTCATTTCTTCAGGAGCCATGTTCAGAGATACTTGCAACAGTGTTGACGGCTTGACTTGCTCAACAGCCCTAATGCCCTGGGAGCCACCCTTTCTCTTGAGAGATACAGTTCCATCTATTTGATGGCATTCGTCCTCCCAAGGATGTGCGTCTACCTTCACTCTCATTATATGGGTCTCTACCCAATGGTATAACCCAAGCCGGCAAAATGAGCATTCAGATATTCCCTAGGAGTCTCTCCTGTGTCAGATTATCCCCTTTGATTATCTTAAACAGGTAACTTTCCTAATTATATTTTGAAAAGGTTTTCTCAGCATTTTACTTTCAACCAACACCTGACAATCTCCTATGTTCGTATGTTGCCCCTCCCTCCCCCCAGTTTCTTGGGCAATATTACCCATCCGCCCATCCCCAGCCCCCCTCAAAACCACAAAGCTCCACCCAAAGGTAACCCTGTGCCCCCATTTTATCTCTTCCTTGTGCATATACTTACCTCCAGCTTATCGTAGATTTCACCCATGTAGACGTCAGCTTACATCCTTCCTCTACCCCCCAATTTCCTGTAAGCCTATCTTCCAGTCTCTAGTTCTCTGAGGCAGCTTGCTTATTTCATATCATTGAGGTCATGTAGTATTTGTCCTTCAATGCCTGGGTTGCTTCACTCAACATAAGGTTCTCAAGATTCATCCATGTTATCACGTGTGTTTGTAGTGTATTTGTTCTTAAAGCCGAGTAGTATTCCATTGTATGTATATAATACATTTTATTGATCCTCTCATCTGTTGATGGGCATTTGAGTTGATTCCAACTTTTGGTGATAGTGAAAAATTCTGCTATGAACATTGGTGTGCATATATCAGTTTGTGTCCTTGTTTTCAGTTCTGCTGGGTATATACCCAGCAGTGGTATTGCTGGGTCACGTGGCAAATCTATGGTTAGTTTTTTGGGAAACTGCCAAACTGTCCTCCAGAATGGTTGGATCCTTCTGCATTCCCACCAGCAGTGGATGAGTGTTCCCGTTTCTTCACATCCTCTCCAGCATTTGTATTCTTCTGTTTTTTTCATAGCTGCCAATCTTATGGGAGTAAGATGGTATCTCATTGTAGTTTTGATTTGCATTTCCCTGATAGCTAGAGATTTGGAGCATTTTTTCATGTGCTTTTTAGCCATTTGTATTTCTTCTTTGGAGAAGTGTCTGTTTAAATCTTTTTCCCATTTTTTAAATGGGTTGTTTATCTTTTTATTTTCAAGATATATGCGTTCTTTATATATGCAAGTTATAAGTCTCTTATCAGATATATGGTTGTGAAATATTTTCTCCCATTGTGTAGGTTCCCTTTTTACTTTCTTGACAGACTCCTTTGAGGTGCGGAAGGCTTTAATTTTGAGGAAGTCCCATTTATCTATTTGTTCTTTTGCTGCTCATGCTTTTGGTGTGATATTCATGAAGCCATTTCCTATTACAAGGTCTTGTAGATGTTTCCCTACACTGCTTTCCAAGGTCTTTATGGTCTTGGCTCTTACATTTAGGTCTTTGATAGATCCTGAGTTGATCTTTGTATAAGGTGTGAGATGGTAATCCTCTTTCATTCTTCTACATATGGATATCCAGTTCTCCAGGCACCGTTTGTTGAATAGGCCATTCTCTCCCAGTTGAGAGGGTTTGGTGGCTTTATCGAATATTATATGGCTATATATATGAGGTTCTATATCAGACCTTTCAATTCGATTCCATTGGTCTGTGTGTCTCTCCTTATGTCAATACCATGCTGTTTTCAATACTGTAGCTTTGTAGTATGTTTTGAAGTCAGGTAGTGTGATTCCTCCAATTTTGTTTTTCTTTTTCAGTATGTCTTTGGCTATTCGGGGCCTCTTTCCTTTCCAAATAAATTTCATAGTTAGTTTTTCTAGTTTCTTAAAGAAGGCTGTGTTGATTTTTATTGGGATTGCATTGAATGTGTAGATCAGTTTTGGTAGATTAGGCATCTTAATAATATTTAGTCTTCCTGTCCATGAAAAGTGAATATTCTTCCATTTATTTAGGTCTTCTTTGATTTTCTTGAACAGACTTGTATAGTTCTTGGTGTATAAGTTTTTTACATCTTTAGATAAACTTATTCCTAAATACTTGATTTTTTATTTACTATTGTGAATGGTATTTATTTCTTGATTTCCTTCTGATCTTGCTCATTATTGGTGTACAGAAATGCTACTGATTTTTGCACATTGATCTTATAACCTGTGACTTTACTAAACTCATTTATGAAGCTTTGTTGTAGACCTCTCAGGGTTTTCTATGTTTAGGATTATGTCATCTGCAAATAATGAAATTTTGACTTCTTCCTTTCCAATTTGAATGCCTTTTATATCTGGTTCTTGCCTCAGTGCTCGAACAAGTACTTCTAAGACAAAGTTAAATATAAGGGGAGACAGTGGGCATCCTTGTCTTGTTCCTGACTTTAGAGGGAAGGATTTTAGGATTTCTGCATTGTAAACAATGTTGGCTGTAGGTTTTTCATATATACTCTTTATGATGGTCAAAAAATTTCCTTGTATTCTGATCTTTTGGAGTGTTTTTATCAAGAAATGGTACTGTATTTTGCCAGATGCTTTTTCTGCATCTATAAATATAATCATGTGATTTTTTTCCTTCAATCTGTTTATATGGTGTATTATATTGATTGATTTTCTTATGTTGAACCATCCTTGCATACCTGGAATGAATCCCACTTGGTCATGGTGTATAATTCATTTAATGTGTTGTTGAATACGATTGGCCAGAATTTTGTTAAGTATTTTTCCGTCTAGGTTCATTAGAGAAATTGGTCTGTAATTTTTCTTTCTTGTGGTGTCTTTGTTTGGCTTTGGTACTAGGATAATGTTGGCATCATAGCAGGAGTTAGGCAATGTTCCTTCTGTTTCGATTTTTCGGAAGAGTTTCAGCAGGATTGGTGTTATTTCTTTCCGGAATGTTTTGTAGAATTCAATTGTGAAGCCGTCTGGCCCTGGGCTCTTCTTAGTTGGGAGGTTTTTAATGACTGATTCTATCTCTTTACTTGTGATTGATTTGTTGAGATCATCAATTTCTTCTTTTGTCAATATAGGTTGCTTATGTGTTTCTAGGAATTTGTCCATTTCCTCTGAATTGTCATTTTTGTTGGAATATAGTTTTTCAAAGTATCCTCTTATGACAGTCTTTATTTCTGTAGGGTCAGTGGTGATATCTCCTTTCTCATTTCTTATTTTGTGTATTTGCATCTTCTCTCTTTTTTTCTTTGTTAGTCTCCCTAAAGGTTTGTCAATTTTATTGATCTTCTCAAAAAAGCAGCTCTTGGTCTTGTTAACCTTTTCAAATACTTCCTTATTTTCTATTTCATTTAATTCTGCTCTTATCTTTGTTATTTCTTCTTCCTGTTGGATTACTTTGTTGTTGTTTTTTTCCTAATTCCTCCAAATGTGCAGTTAGTTCTTCAATTTTTGCTCTTTCTTCTTTTTTGATGTATGAATTTATGGCTATAAATTTCCCTCTCAGTACTGCTTTTGCTGCATCCCATAAATTTTGGTATGTTGTGTTATCATTATCATTTGTTTCAAGGTAGTCATTGATTTCTTTTGAGATTTCCTCTTTGAATCACTGTTTTTCTAAGAGTGTGCTGTTTAATTTCCATATCTTTGTGTGAAATCTGGGCCTCTGACCCTTGCAGATTTCCAGCTTCACTCCACTGTGGTCAGAGATATTATTTTGTATGATTTCGATCTTTCTGAATTCATTAAGCCTTTCTTTGTGGCCTAGCATATGGTTTATCTTGGAGAATGATCCATGTGTGCTTGAGAAAAATGTATATCCTTCTGTGTTTGGATGTAGTGATCTGTATATGTCTATTAGATCCAGTTCCTCTAATATACTGTTCAAATATTTCATTTCTTTAGTGATTCTCTTTTGAGATGTTCTGTCCAGAGTTGATAGTGGTATATTAAAATCCCCCACTATAATTGTAGATGCATCTATTCTTTCACTTAGTTTTTCCAGCGTTTGCCTCACATATTTAGAGGCGCCCTTGTTAGGAGCATGAATACTTATGATTGTTCTTTCTTCTTGACAGATTGTCCCTTTCACTAATATGTAGTGTCCTTCTTTGTCTCTCACAATTGTTTCACATTTAAAGTCTATTTTGTCTGATATTAATATAGCGACTTCTGCCCTTTTTTGGTTATTGTTTGCTTGTAAGATTGTTTTCCAACCATTCACTTTCAGCCTCCATGAGTCTCTGGGTCTAAGATGTGTCTCTTGTAGACAGCATATAGATGGGTCATATTTCCTTATCCAATGTCCCAGTCTGAATCTTTTGATAGGTGAGTTTAATCCGTTGACATTCAGTGTTATTATTTTCAAGGAATTATTTATGCTAGCCATATTTTGATTGGACTTGTGTTTGTCATATTTTGTTTGGTTGTTTGTTTTCCTTCTGCTTTTTTTATTTTCTGTTGCTCTTACACTCTCCTCCAACTCTGCCTGTCCTGTTTTTTACCTTCTTCTTTCAGAACTCCCTTTAGAATTTCTTGAAGGGGAGTTTTCTGTTGGCATTCTCTTTCAATTTCTGTTTATCTGTGAATATTTTGAATTCTTCATTATATTTGAATGCTACTTTAGCTGGATAGAGTATTCTTGGTTGGAATTTTTTTCTTTTAGTACCTTGACTATATAATACCACTGCCATCTTGCCTCCATGGGTTCAGATGAGAAATCAGCACTTAATCTTATGGAGCTTCCCCTGTATGTAATGGTTTTCTTTTCTCTTCCTGCTTTTAGAATTTTCTCTTTGTTTTGAGCATTGGATAATTTGACAAGTATATGTGTTGCCGTGGGCCTGTTGGGGTTTATGATGATTGGGGTGTGCTGTGCTTCTTGGATATGTACATCTGTGTCTTTCAGCAGATTTGGGAAGTTTTCAGCCATTATTTCTTGCAACACTCCTTCTGACCCCTTTCCCTTCTCTTCTCCTTCTGAGATGCCTATAATACGTATGTTTGAGCGTTTTGCATTATCATTCAGGTCCCTAAGTCCTAGCTGGATTTTTTCTATCTTTTTATCAATCAATTCTACTATCTGTTTGATTTCCGATGTACTGTCTTCCACATCACTAATTCTCTGCTCTGCCTCTTCTAATCTGCTGTTATTTGCTGCGAGTGTATTTTTGATTTCTTGAACTGTGGTGTTCATTCCCATCATATCTGTTATCTTTTTGCGTATGTCTGCAATTTCCCCTCCAAGTTTTGTCTTCATATTGTTAACCTCTTCCTTTACTTCATTAAATTTGTCTGTGATATATGTTCTGAGATCTTTAATTACTTGTGCAAAGTTCTGGTCCCCTTCCTGGTTTTTAGTTTGTTCATTGGATTCAGCCATGTTTTCCTGATTACTGGTTTGGTTTGTAGATTTTTGTTGCTGTCTGGTCATCATTTTATATTGACGGGTTTAATCAGTTCCTTAGTTTCTTTGTCTAGTCTTGGGGATTAATTAGCTGTTGTTTTTGCATAAGTGTTATATCTTCTCTTTGTCACTTTGTTCTTCTTATTCTAATTTCTTATTGCTGGCTGAGTTCACTTTGAAGGAAAGTATTAGGGCCAGGGAAAGGCAACTGTGTAAGAAAGGAAAATGCATAAAGTAGTATTAGTAATAAATGTTAACAGAGCAACAATATGAGATCTGGGAGGATGGATATTAGATTCATGTAAGTTGTGTAGAGTTATAGCAGTAAGTAGAGTACCTATAATGAGGTGGTTGACTGAATATGGGAGGAATATGGTATGATTTAAAAAGCTAGTGTTTTTGTGAGAGAAGGAAAGAGAAAATCAAGGCAATAGTTTCAAGAGTGGATAAAAGACAGAAAAAAAAGCAAAGGTATTAGAAATTAAGAGTTAGACACTTTGGGGATCAAAGAAAGTGAGGTGGAATATAGGAGAGACAGTAGATGATGGAGGATATCAAGATGTAGGGGAAAGGGGATAGTGTAGGTAGCCAAAATCAATTCACACAGAAATGAGGCAACAGAGGATGAGAAGCCCAACAAATGTGAGGAGTTCCTACATCACCTACTGTATAATTAAGATAAAATAAAATAAGAAGAAAATGAGAGACAAGAGAGAAAAAAAAAAAGAGAAGAAAGAAAGAAAGAAAAAGGGGGTGGGTAAAGGGAGGGGAACAAGTAAGGAAAGAAAAAAAGATATTGAACATCCACAACAGCAACAACAAAAACCCCCGTAAGTAACTGAAAAAAAAAAAAGACTTTGGGTGATACGATGGGAGAAAAGACTAGGAGATAATGCAGTGTTATCCATCAGGACAATAAAAAATAAAAAAAAAATAAAAATAAAAAAAACAAAACAAAAGAGAAAAAATGCAAACTTTGAGGGTTAGGACATTCAAGGACCTCAGATGGACCTCAGGGCGTGATGGATTCAGGGATGGAAAGTCTGTGATATTGCAGACTCAAGAGGTGTGAGTCTCTGGGGTGTGGGCCACCAGGGTTTAGGGGACTCAGACCTGGCAATCTCAAATCTGGTTAACAGGGAGCCTGGGAGCACTGCAGTGCAACACAGCCTTCAGAGATCCCTGCAGCTGGGTGCCAGCCCTATGGGGGAGGTCACATCCGCAAACTCTGACCTCTGTTTCTGAACCCCGCAGTTCACCTTCTCACTCGGGTCTCTTCTGTGGCTGTATCACCAATTTGACTTCAGGACACCTCCTGCCCTGTAAGCCCCTGAAACGGCCACCTGGGGGCGTCTCTACACTGCAGCCAATTTAATGACGCAGATCAGTAGCCAGGCCCAGGGGGTGGGGCTCCAGCTGGAAACACCGATAACAGAGTCCAAAACCAAAAGTCCCACGCTTTGCAAAATATTCCCCTAATCGGCTTCCAGATGTCTCCCACCCTGCCAGCCCCTGAAACAGCCTCCTGGTGACGTCCCTTTATTGCGAGCAATTTAAGGCAGCTGCAGATCAGCAGCCAGCCTTGGGGGCGGGGCTCTAGCCGGAAGCTCTATTGTTTGTGTCAGAAATCAAAAATTCCCCACCTCACAATAAAACTCCCATTTGTCTCCCCAAATTGGTCTGCGAAGGCCTCCTGCCCTATTAGCCCCCCAATAGCCAGCTCAGGGCTTATGAATTCCCCAGTACCACAGAGCCTCCAGGAATCACAGCTGCAGCGCTGGTGCCACGGCTCCGCCCCCCCCCCCCAGGAGGGAGCGAACCGTGTGCAGCCCCCACCTCCATGTAATAAAGCTTCAGTTTTATCTTATACATGAATTTTCTCTGTTACCTTCCCATCAAATCGATGTCCAGACACCTCCTGCCCTGTAAAATCCCGAAACAGCCTGGTCCTGAAGAATTTCCAACGATGCCCACCCGCTTCTTTGCAGGAGAGATTATCAAGTGCACTCACTCAGCCACCATCTTGCCCCGCCGAAATCCCATTTAATTATGAACCTGCTATTTATCCTCTGGCTTTTACCCCAAACACGATTCTGGTTATTTGTTTTTCCCATTAGACTCAGAGTAACAAATTCTATTTGTGTTGGTATAGCCCATGAATTAATCCTTATTCCATTTTGTTTTTCCCCATCATTGCTATGTATTAATTAAGAATCATCCCATATTCCAAGTCCTTCTCTGGTCTCAGATCTGAGGTTACCTCTCAGTTTCATCCAGTGGTTAAAGTGTAGTCCAAGCAGTTACTTAGCCTGTGTTAATTTCAATTATGCAGTGAAGAAGAGGAGTCAAGTGAAAAATATTTCATGATGCATTTCTCATTTCTGTGCTTATAAAGTCCTGTTGAAATAAGCAATTTATTAGACATCTGCATCAGCAATGTGAAAAATGAAATATCTATTCAATTCCATTGACGTATTTATAAACACTGCATTTGGCTGGTAAAATATGTGCAGACCATCCCTTCATTTTACCACATTTGTTCTCACTGCAGACCTGGCTCACACAATCTTTCTACAAGGCAGGTAGTTGGTGGAGGGGTAACGTATGAGACCTCTGTGTGATGTTACGTATGTTTATTTTGTAAGTTCGCAATCTTTACTATATACTTATTGTTTATGTGTGTTCATGTATGAATGATATACTATGATAAAAAAAAAAGAACTAGCTTTGAATGTGGAAAGATGGTAATGGTGTTCTAAAAAATACGAATGAAAAAAGAACCTTATTATATCTTCCTTATTCATGTTATTTCTCTGTTTTAGCCAACCTGTTATGCTGAAAATGATGACATAGAGGAAAAAAGAAATGAGCAAGCCAGATTTCCACTTTCTTTCAGTCCTTCCTTACGTATCAGTCAGCTGAAGGTAGAGAGTGTTGATAGGAAGTATGCATGTCAAGAAGTGAAATAAAAACAATTGAGCTAATTTTTTGTTACATTTCCACAGTTGATGAAAAGGAGAGGTTAGGTACAAAATTCGAATTGTATTATTTTGTGATTCTGGTAAACAAGTAAAATATTCTTATAATTGCATTTAAAACTGGCATTGTGCCATGAAAAGATAAAGGATGAAATTTATATTAATAATTTAATTTTTATTTTTTCTTTCCTTAAAACAAAATTAAATATTCAGGAAAAATAACATGACAAGTTGAGACAAAGTTCACAGCTCAAGGGAAATTTGTTTATTTTAGTACCCTTAATGGAATTTTCACTCCTGCTTTTAGAACAAGGGACCCTGCATTTTCATGTGCACTATGACTTGCAAATTATGTAGCTGGCCCTGGTGACAGAATCAACTTTGCTACCATCCAAATTTTTCCTTATTTATGCCTTTCTTTTTGGATTATATCAGAAGACTATGGGAGAGAAATGAGGATAGAGTCTAATTTCTCGACACAAACTTAAGGTCATTTGGTCCTATCTCTTGACATGCCCAATAATTTTTATTGAAAACTTGTACATAAATATGTATGCAAAATGACAGAGTATAAAAATGAAGTGATTATAACAATTTTGTAAAAAAATTATAAAGGCCTCAGATGATAGTATATTTCACCAGGTAGTATTTATAATTTCTATACTAGGCAGATAGTGTGTGGGACTTAATACAATTGGGACTGAGTTAAATCAAGTCTAGGTTGTAATTATTTAGAATTCCTTCTGTGCCTAGTCTCTGCTGTTTACTAAGGTGTGGTCGTTAAAGGTTTCAAGTGGGAGCCTCATATGTTTACAAGACTAATCCCCAGGTAAATTTTTGTGTCATTAGCCCTGAATAGAAGTAGACACTCTGTTTTTATAGCTTTTTCTTAGCTTCAGAATCTCCTGTGCTATGCTTCAGATTTGGCAAATATCCTGAGAAGAATACTACTGATCATTTGCTTAGGGTCCTTAAGTCTTTAGTTTTGTCACTTCAATTTGTGTAACAAAAGTTCTGCTGAGTCTCTGGAGCTAAATGGGGTCTTTCCGCTGGGGCCATCAGTGATCCTTAGCCTCTTTTCCATGCCCAGAATCAGCAAATCACCTGATGGAAAGCATTGGGTGGCATGAATCTGTTACAAACCGCCCCATATTACCTGCTCCAGTGTGTTTTACATACATATTACACACACACATGTAAGTACAGGAATTATGTTTACTGATTGAGGTGGTTTTGGTGCTATGCACCTCTCAAAAACAAGCCCTTAAATTTACTCCCTTCCTGTGGGTGTGAGACAATTGTAAGTATGACCTTTTGATGATGTTACTTCAAAGATGTGGCCCAACTCAATTAGGATGACTCTTTTTTCTTATTATTGGAGTCATTTATAAGGAGAATGAAATTCAGACAGAAAGAAAAACTGCAGAAGTTGAAAGTTGACAGAACCTGAAGGGAAAGGGGGAGACCAGGAGATTCAACCATGTGCATTGCCATTAGATACTGATGCCCAGGACCCAGGATGGCCAATAGCCAATCCCAGACTGCTAGTCTTGGAAAGAAATAACTGACATCAGGCCTTGATTGGGCATCTCCTAGCCTCGAAACCATGAGCCAATAAATTCCTGTTTTGAAGTCAACCTGTTATATGGAATTTACTTTGGTAGTCAGAAAATTAAAACAGAGTGATAATTTACATATAGTAGAATTTAACTCTTTCAAAAATACAGTTTGAGAATCTTTGACCAATATATAAAGTCATATAAAAAGAAGCAAACTCATCAGAAAATATTTTCAATAACCCCAAAGTTCCCATTTTGCCCCATTATGGTAAATTTTCTCTTTCAACCCCTGGTGGCTACTGATCTGATTTCTGTTCTATTCCTTTTATTATTTCCAAAATGTAACGTAAGTGTAATAGTACAGTATGCTTTTTTGCATGTGGCTTCTTTCATTTAGCATAATGGTTTTGAGCTTCATTCATATACTTCTATGTCCTAGTACATTGTTCCTTTTATTTTTCCTAGTTGTTTTCCACTGTATGGCAGATCTGAAACTTATTTATTCATTGACCACTTGACAGATATTTGAGTTGTTCCATTTTATGCCATATGAAAAAAGGTCTATAAATATTCAGGTACGGATGTTGAGGATATCTGTGCTTTCAATGCTCCTGCATAAATAACTAAGAGTGGAATTTCTTGGTCATGTGGTAAGTATAACTTTAACTTTATCAGGTGTGAGTCAGGGATCTCCAGGGATACAAAACTGAGAGGATTTATACACGCACACACACACACACTATTAAATTTACAATAGATATTGCCCATGTGTCCATGGGGATTGACAAATCTGAATCCTGTAGGGTAGGCTCAACCCGAGAACTCTAATGAAGGGGTTGCTGATTTCTCTAGGAGAAGCTGGCTGGCTGGCTGAAGTAGAGATGAAAGTTCTTTCAGACTGCTGTAGTATCAGATCTCCCTTTTAGGCTTTCAACTGCTTGGATGAGACATCTTTCATTGCTCAAGGCAATTTCCTCCAATATTAATTGTAGATGTAATAATTCATGGATGCAATCAATTAACTAATGATTTCAAGTCATGAAATATCAAAGCAACAATCAGACCAGTGCTTGCTTGACCAAACAGTGGGAAAATACAACCCAGCCAAGGTGACATATGAACTTAACCATCAAACCAAAAATTACCAAACTGATTCCTCTAGTGGCAGTGCTATTTTGAATTCCAGCAAATAATGTATATGATTCCAGTTGCTCTTGATGTTAGCCAATATTTATTTCTGCAGTGTAGTTACATTTTGTCAGTTTATAGGGTGTAGTGGCATCTTATTGTGGTATAATTAGCAATTTCCCTAATGGCTAATGATGTTGAACACTTTTCGTGTACTTATTTGTCATCTCTTTTTCTTCCTTGGTGACAAGTCCATTAATACATTTTGCCTTCTTATTGTCTTGCCTTCCTTTTTATTACTGATTGGTAAGTGTCTTCACATATTCTGGATATGTACTTCATCATTGATATGTTCTGTGATACTTTCTTCCTGTCTGTGTCTTTTATTTTTATTTTATTAATAGTGCCTTTGAAGAGCAGAAGTTTGAAATTTTGATGAGTCCCACTTCTAATTTTGTTTCTGGTTCATACATTTTTGTCATATCAAAGGATTTTTGCCTAATCAAAGGGACAAAACTTTTAAAATTTCTTATTCTTTTCTCTACACCTGGATACCTCAACTGGGAATGGGAGGCATGTAAGGAGATTGATTGGTGAGCACTGGCATCTGAGATGGTAGCTAGCTAGCAGCCAAAAAGGAAAGCCTGTTTGTTCAGTTTGATTATTTTTTTTTTGCAGTTGTTGTTAATTTTTTTCTTTCTGTTTCTCTCTTTTCTCCTTAGCTTATTTTTTTTCTTTATTTCCTTTTTCCCTCTTACCTGCATTTCCTTCCTTCCACTTTCTCTTGTTAGGATCTCATTTTATTTCTTCTTTTCTTATCCTTCTGGTCTATTATTTTATGCTACCATTTTTGCCTCTTTTTTTATTCCACAATTTTTATTCTTTTTTTTTTTTTCATTTCTCTCCCCTTCCACTCCCCCACCCCCCATTGCCTGTTCTTTGTGTCTATTTTGCTGCATCTTCTTTGTCCACTTCTGTTGTTGTCAGCGGCACAGGAATCTGTGTTTCTTTTTGTTGTGTCATCTTGTTGTTTCAGCTCTATGTGTGTGTGGTGCCATTCTTGGGCAGGCTGCACTGTCTTTCATGCTGGGCAGCTCTCCTTACAGGGCACACTCCTCGTGCATGGGGCTCCCCTATGTAGGGGACACTACTTGTGCGCATCAGCACTGTGCATGGGCCAGCTGCACACAGGTCAAGGAGGCCCAGGGTTTGAACCGCAGACCTCCCATGTGGTAGAAGGGCACCTTAATCACTGGGCCAAGTCTGCCGCCAATTTTTATTCTTAATCCTTTTTATGATTATTTACTCTGATTATTTATATATTTTTTCTTTGTCTCGGGGTTCTTTTAAGGTACCTTTTCCATCTCATTTATTATTATTATTTTTCCTCTTCTCCTTTCTTTCCTTTTCTAAGGTCTTCATATTTTTGGGAGAGAACATAAAGAAGTACAAGAATATAAAATAAGTGGAACCAAGTGTCAAAATGGGACTTAACATAAAACAAATCAAAATAAAACTCTAGAGTAGAAAGAGAAGATAACCATCTGAATAAGCCCATCAATATATACATAAGCCCAGACACAAGCTAAAAATTATAAGCCACACTAAGAAAAAGGAAGACATGGCCCAGAATAATGAACAAACTAAAAAAACAGGAGGAGATGCAGAATGTGAATAACTAATCGAGGATGTGCAAATATCATGAATCAACTTAATGAATTGAAAGAAGAGATAAAGGATATTAAGACACTAGAGAAACATACAGAAGAAATCATAAACACACATAAAAAGATAACATATCTGATGGTCATTATATTAGGCAGCAAAAAGGGTGATGATGCAAAATACCAGAAATTGGTTGGTTTTGAGAAGAGTATTTATTTGGGGTAGGAGCTTACAGAAAGCAGGCCATAAAGCACAAGTTACTTCCCTCACCAAAGTATATTTCCATGTGTTGGAGCAAAATGACTGCTGATGTCTGTGAGGGTTCAGGCTTCCTGGGTTCCTCTGGGCTCAGCTCCTGTTTTCTCCACAAGCACAGCCATAGACTATCAGGTGAACAGCTCTGTCTCTTTGTCCGGGGCTCCAGCTTACGACTTCAGCATCAAACTCCAACATCAAAACTCCAACATTAAGAACCCTTAGCTCTGTTCTTTGCCATGCCTTTTATCTGTGAGTCCCCGCCCACCAAAGGGTAGAGACTCAATGCCCTAATCATAACTCAATCATGCCCAGGTTACAGATCAGATTACAAACATAAGCCAATATCTCTTTTTGGAATTCATAATCATATCAAACTGCTATACTCAAACTTCTGAATTCCAAAAAGACATTACAATATTTGAAAAAACCTTAAATCACTAACAATGCAAGCACTAAATCATATCCCAATCATTTTAAAGAAATACACTTTGTCTTGGGGCAAAGTCCTGTCTGCTACAGACCTCTAAAACTTACAAAACAATTTATCTTTTCCCAAAACACAAGTGGACAGACAAAGGATAAACATTTTATTACAATAAGGAGAAATTGGGAAAGTCATGGGTCCTCTATAGTTCAGTAAATCTGCAGGGCATCCTCCATTCACTTTCAGTCTGAAAGTCATTCTGAAAAGGATGGTTTATCCTCCTTGGGAACCTACCCTTTCCTCATGCTTGCATAATGGCTATTTTCTTGGTTCCACCTCATTAAGCATCTGGGTGTTGACCAAGCTACAGATGTCTCCTTCCATGAGTGTTGGGGTGATTGCCACACCTCACCCAATCTTTGGATTAGAGTCTTAACCCCCTAGTACAGTAACATGAAGACAACATTCCCCCTAACCTTTGGCAAATAGACTCAATCCTCTCAGAGCAATGAATTGACCACCTGGCCTTCCTTAATCCATGTGGAACAGGTCCACCCCTCTCAGAACTGTGGGGTGTAAACCTAAACCACCATAATCCTTGGGGAATGTGTTCCACCCTCTCTGCACCCTGGGGTGGCAAAAACTCTCCCAGAACTTTGGACAGGAACATCCACACTCTTCAACTGCTGGGGCAAACTCACCCTCCCTGTACACATGAGTGGGGTCCTCTCTTGGCCCAAGGTGATGTCCTAATTCCAGATCTCAGCTTCCATAGTTTTCCTCTTAAAGCTTTTTCTTTTTAATCTTTCCTTTCCATGTCCTTTTTATTCTAGGCTGGCAGTGGTTTTGTTCTAGGCTGTATGAATACAGCTTTCTCAAAATGTTGATTTAGCATGCAGGAAGCAGGGGTCCAAGCCATCAGATAGTAAGACTTTCTGCAAGTCTTTCTTAGATAACTGCATCTTCAATCTTGATTTACCAGTTCTAAGTTTAGTTAATTCCTCCAATGGGGCACTTTCATCTGGAAGCTTGCAATGTTTCTATTGAACTGGAAGTCAAAATTGCCATCTGGCCACTATGGGCTCCTCTTACCTCTGAGTCAACAGTCAAAGAAGAGAATTACTGTACTGGCTAGGCTGACTATAAAGGGGAAATAGGATTGCATCTACATAATGGGGTAAAGAAGAGTTTGCCTGGAATACAGGAGATCCTCTAGGGCATCTCCTAGTACTGCCATGTCCTATGATTAAAGTCAATGGAAATTGCAACAACCCAATCCAAGCAGGACTAACAATGGCCCAGAATCTTCAGGAATGAAAGTCTGGGTCACCCCACCAGGCCAAGAACCACGGCCAGCTGAAGTGCTTGCTGAGGGTAATGGAAACATGGAATGGGTAGTGAAAGAAGGTAGTGATAAATATGAACTACTACCACATTACCAGTTACAAAAACAAGGACTATAATGGTCATGAATCTTTCTTCCTTGTTTCATTATGATGATGATTATATATGTACACAAAATGAATTTCTTTGTCTTCTTCCCCAAACTTTCCCCTTATATAACAAATTGTATCCATTTCATGTCATAATATTTGAGGATGAAAAGTTTGAGAGTGAATATTACCCAAGAACTTGCACCCTATTCTATATGGAATTAATGTGTTTCCAGTTGTATGCAGGAGAGTTGAACATTGTTAGGCAGAAATATATATATATATATATATATATATATATATATATATATATATATAATTTATTTATTTATTTATGTGTATGACTATTATTGTTTTTACTTAGAGACTAAATATGGTTTAAGATAATCTGTATGGTTGCTGAGTTGGCAAAGAGTGGACTGTAACCATTAGGCTATTGTGTCAACTTGACCAGGTAATTGTGCCCAGTTGTTTGGGCTGACTGTAATATAAGGGCATGTATGGACTTTAGTCGCCATTAACTTTACTGCATCCGTAAATCATAGATAGCTGATTATAATTACATCAATCAGGGACACTGCCATCAGCAATGAGTGACACTTAACCCAATCAGTTGAATCCCTAAAAAGGGAAAGTGATTCCCTTTTAATGTGAAAAACTGAGAGAGAATTTCCCAATTCATCTTTGGACAGCCAACATCTCCCAGAACTCATCTAGAATCTTCATTGGACTTTAATCTGAGCTTCTGGATGCAGGCTGCCTGTGGAGTCTGGACTTGTACATCCCCATGGCTGCATAAGAGAAACTCTGATAAATCTCTTACTATTGACAGACATCCTGTGTTGATTTTGTTTTCCTAGAGAATGCTGACTAATACAGTCATGAATGGCACAATGCAAGAAACTGAAAATATGCTGGAAGCACATAACAGCAGATTTGAACAGGCAGAGAAAAGAATGAATGAGTGATATAGAAGATAATACATCTGAAAACACACGGATAGTAAAACAGATAGATAAACAATAGAAAAAATTCAGCAGGGACTCAGGAAATTCAATGGCAATAAGAAATGAAAAAACATGTGCACTATAGGCATCCCAGAGGGAGAAGAGAAGGAAAAGAGGGCAGAATGAGTGTTGGAGAAAGAAAGGCTAAAAATTTTCCAAGTCTTTTGAGGGACATGTATTCACATGCCCAGGAAACACAGCACACTCCTAACAGTATAAATCTTAACTGGCCTACCACAACACATATATTTATCAATTGTCAATAGTACAGGACAGAGAGAACACTGCAAGCAATAAGAGAAAAGAGATATATCACATACAAGGGACGCTTGATAACATTAAGCACTGATTTCTCATCTTAAACACGGAGGCAAGAAGGTAATGGTATGACATAGCTAAGGTGCTAGAGTAAATCTACTAGCCAAGAATTCTGTATCCAGCAAAGCCTGCATTGAAAAATGAGGGATAGTTCAAAGTATTTGCAGATAAACAGAAAGTAAGAATTTGTTAAAACAAGGAACTTGCCATTAAAAAAAACATTAAAGGGAGTTCTGCAAATTGAAAGGTAAAAACATGAGGAGATTGTTGGAGAAGAGTATAGAAGGGAGGATTATTATTAAGAGTAACTAAAAAGATAAAAAGAGAAATAAAAACAAAATATGATGTATGTAGACCTAAAGAAAAAATGACAAACATAAGTACTGCTTTGAACAGTAATAACATTGAAAGTTAATAGATTAAATTCTTCAATCAATAGACATAGATTGGCAGAATGGATAAGGAAATAAAATGCCATCTACATGCCATCCCATCAATATGCCATCTACAAGAAACTTACCTTAGACACAGGGGCACTATATATCAGTTGTGTATATGGCTGATATTCGATGTGACCACCCAGCCCACTAAACTGAGATAGAATGGCCTGTTCAACAAAAGGTGCTGGGAGAACTGGATATACATAGCTAAAAGAATGAGAGAGGATCACCATCTCACCTCCTATACAAAAAGCAACTGGCTCACCGTGAATACCCTAATGGATCCTTTACTTCCTCACATGTACTGTCTCCTCTGGATGCTCCCTACGCTAGGCCTAGCTCTCTAAATCCAAATCTCTCAGTCGGTACTATTGCACCACCATTCACTCCACACTTCTCACCTTCTCAGAAACAACCAACGGCCTTGATCTAGGGTCTCTTCACTGATGGTTTGGGAAGTTGGTGATTTCATTTCATGTGGCTAACTGTTTTGCATAGCAAACACAAACAAGATGGTAAGACCCATTAATGCAGCCAAAAGACTATGCAAGTAAAATGGTTGAATTACTATAACATGGTCACTTGATATTTTGCTCTGCCTCTATGGAAAAATTAAACTGAACTACACTTCCCCACCTCCTCCTTGTAGATTTCTAAATGTGAAATTACCTTTCTGCATCCAATATGAGGAACAATCAGGAAATCTCTTATACTCAACCCATTAGATACCTTTCTTTAATAAACTAGCTACCCCTCAATCTCTGTGTTTGAATGGCTAACATTGAAGATATTTTCTTAAGGTTCTTTTCACAGCTGCTTTCACCTCATTGTTTTTTAGGCTATAAATGAGGGGATTCACCAAGGGAGTAACCACACTGTACTGTACAGAGAAGATCAATTCCAATGGTGAGCCTGAGACTGGCATAAGATAGCGCAGAAAAGCTGAGCCATAAAATAGGAGCACTATTGTAAGGTGGGAGGAGCAGGTGGAGAAGGCCTTGCTTCTACCTGAGGAGGAGCTGATTCCCAGGATGGTGGAGACAATGCGGGCATAAGAGTAGAAGATCAGGAAACTGGTTCCAAATCCATAGAGACTTGAACAGAGCATGACTGTAAAACTTGGGGACAGATCAGAACAGGAAAGAGGGAAGAGAGAGGGAAGATCACAGCTGTAGTGGGGGATGATATAATCTCCACAGAACTCCAAGTTCATAGCTGAAAGGATGTTGAGGAGTGCATTCAAAAAGCCCAGGCCCCAAGAACCCAAAGCCAGCCTCTTACAGAGCAGGCTGTTCATCACCTGGCCATAGAGCAGAGGATGGCAGATGGCAGCAAAGCGATCATAGGCCATCACTGCCAGCAGGCCAACTTCAGTGGCTCCACTCATGAACAAAAAGAAGACTTGAGCCAGGCAGCCCTTCACAGTGATGGTTTTTTTCTGAGACAACAGATTCTCCAGCAGCTTTGGCACTGTGACTGAAGAAAAACAAATATCCTGGAAAGAGAGGTGACTCAGGAAGAAGTACATGGGGGTGTGGAGATGAGGATCTGCCCTGGTCACCAGCAGCAGCATCAAGTTACCTGTCATGGTCAGGAAGTAAATTTGCAAAAACAGCACAAAGCAGAGAGCCTGGATGTGTGGGTCAGCAGACAGACCGAGGAGGATGAATTCATTGATGGTGCTATGGTTCTCCAAGGCCATTTAGAGAGGATTTTATCTAGAGAAAAAAATAATAGCAAATCTGAACTCTCTTGGCCATACTTAATTATCAGAGAATGGGGGTCACATCTCAACTGGGTTATATTTCACATCTGCCTTTAAGATTGTTTTCTATCTTTCTTCCTGGTTTGATGAACTGCTTCAATTCCTAACCCTGGTTCAAACCTGCAAGTATGTTAACTAATGGTTCATCTTCTTTCTCAGAGATTGTTAAGAAATTCACAGTCTTTCTGTGACCTGGATCATTATTAATGTAGTGGGTTTTTTTGGTAACAGAACCTGTACTTAGCAATATTCTCTCTTCATTGCAGATATTATTAGAATTCTAATGTCTTTCCTCTTTCTTTTCTTTTATTCCTATTCAAATCTTTCTAATGTATATACTACTAAGATATTTTTTTCATCATTTAGCTTCTTACATGGAATTTTCACATGCCAATTTGCACTTTGGAAAAATTGGAATATATTGCCTCTGACATGCACATATATGCCAGTGTTTCCTTGTATTCCCATGTTGCATGTTAGGATAGAAGAAATAATAGATGAGCAATACTAAATCTGTTTCAGAGGAAAAATTAAGTATCTGAGACAATGCGACTGTCTAAATGGCCAGTTTCAAGAGTTAGAATATGACTCCACTATGTAGGAGTCTAAGATGAGTATTTCCTATGAAATAGTGTCTTGCAATCAAGGGTTGTCAGTAAATGTGCTCTATCAACTGACAGCTATGGGTCTGTAAGGTTGTCCACACACTATGTTCTAGGGAGTTTCAATGCTGAGGCCAGACTATGTACTTGCCCCTGAGCATCATGGATAGTTTCGTCTGTATCAATCCAAATTTCTGATCTGCCTTGACTGCCCTTTCTTTCTGTCTAAATCCTTATAATATTTTGATACTAATTTTAAATTTTATTTTTTTTCTTATATCTTCCTGGAAAACTATTTTCTATAAATTCAGCATATATACTATAGTAGAAAAAATTTGTTACCGAGTGCTAAGCACTTTTGTTTCTAATCTCTATGTTAAATGGTGGAAATCATTCTATGAATATTGTTCAAATGAGAATTCATATGTATTTCCATAACTTCCCAAATGTTTAAACACTATGATTCCAACTCTAATCTCTATGGTTACAAAATATGTATTTTCTCTCTCCTAACCCTGAGGCTCCATTTTTAACAATTTCTTGATAGTGATTTCCTCTACAAAATGATCTTTTCCCAACACCTCACGACAAATAAGTCTCTCCCCTGTATTCCATCACAGTTAATTGCTGTTCTGTTCTGTTTGGTGGTTATTGTTAAGATATGTTTGGTAAATCCCTTTTTTCTCTTTCCAACGACATTGTAATTACTTGATGGCAGTCATTATGCTCTATAATTGTCATATCCAATATACTTGGAACAGTGGAAGGAAAAGCCATAGTGGAACCCAATGAGAATTTGTTGAATGAAGAAAATAATGAACTGAATAGTATAGTCTGTGTACCTAACATTTAGTGGGAAAGACTCTGAATATACAAATGTTTATATTCTGTTAAATGCTAGAATATGCTAGGTATTAAAAGGAAGAAAACCTTGTATTTAGTGCAACTCAACTGATAAATCCATACTATTTTGTTTGCTCTGTTTTACCTTCGGATTTTATTTCATCCCTGACCATCATTCAATACTTAATTCCCTTCTTTGCTTCTCCTCATATTTATGTTGAACCCTGCTCTGCGGCTGTGCACTCATATTGTATCTTTTCATGAAACTCCACTCCTAATATTGTAACTCTACAATTTTCTGACAAGATCCTTTGAACTCATAACTGAACCTGTATTTTCCATCACTGTCCTAATATCCCAGAATCTGATATAAGTGTTGTTTAAAGGACCCATAGTCACAAGTTACCAAGACAATCACAAGTTGAGAGTGCCTTCTGCATAGCCAGTCCTTGTCATTTCTGATTGTTCTCAGTACCAATATTGAATTTTTATACAATTTCCAAGCTATGTAACATTCTTAGATTTAGCCTACTTCATATATTCAGTTCATATGTTAGCTCTGCCTAGTAAGTAATATGAAATATGGATGGCAGAAATCAACTCAAATTCCAATGTCGGCAGAATAATTTGAAGAAAAAATCTAAAGAGTCTCTCTTATCTTTACATTTCTTAATTCACATTGGAAGTAAAACGGTTCTCCACTGTCTACTCAAGAAAAATTAATTAATTAACACTACTCATAAATTTGAAGAATTCTGTATTTGGAAATTTTTGTGTGAATGAAGCAGATACTTACTTTAAGTCTGCATTATTTACTTTTTAAATTCACCTTGTGGTTACTTACACATTTAGAGGTATGAGAGTACATTGAAGTTTGAGGAACAAGTCAACTTCCAAAGCAGTTGAAGCTGTCCTGGCTCCTTACAAAGAGATAAGAAAACAACACAGAAATTAGTTTAGGGTGATTCTATAACCGGAAGCTAGGCTTACCAGTTTGAAAGGAAGACAATACAAGAGATTTCTCCAATATGCTTCTGACGTACAGCATTGTCCAAGAGGCTATATTTCAGCAGGATGCTGAATTTTTAGTAACTTTAAAGAGCCATTCAATTCAATCACATAGGATGTGTTCCACTGGGATGAGCATGTGTTTAAACACAGGTCATAATTTAAGCTGTAATAATAATATCTTTAGTTCAAATGAATGATCAGCCTCAAATATATTTAATTTTAAAATCTTCATTCCACAAATATTTGGATTGATGGGTCAACGGTAAAGGAAAGAGAGTGAGGTCCAGTATTTCCTGTATTCACTGAATGTGGGAGATAGCTCTAAAAGGCCAAAAAATGGATGAATTTTATATGAGGCAGGATAAATCCCTTGTGGATCTGGGAGGCCCCTGGAATAGGGAGTATGGTGAAAATAGGTAGGTGAGGAATAATAGCATCAATGCATTTGATTAGTTTTAGAAATATTTCTGAGCATCTACCCCTCCCTCATTCAATTTAATAACTGCATTAGTTTGATCAGATTTGAAATTGGAGGGATTTAGAAACAGAAGAAAACTAAATTTCCTAACACATGAGATTGGATGATAGAGAAGAAACAAAATCCACATCTTCTCTGATGTACCTTCCCCACTACTTTCCAGAATATTTTGTTTTCTGCTGCTCTACTCTTCTCCTATTTTAAACCTAGAACATGGACTAAAAGAGTCTGGATTCCAAACGTATGGAATCTCCAATGCAAAAGATCAGTCATTGAAGTCAACGAGTTTTATCATAGATGCTGTTCACAGTATCTGAGCACACAGACACCACTGCACGGAAAATATGGAAATCTTCATAAACTTGTGGATGCAGTCTTGGCACATAGAAAATCTATGAGAATATGTGTGGAAAGAAAGCACCTCAGAAAACCAGAAAGGAAAAGTCATTGGACGAGAGAGAAGAAAATATTCAGGAAAGGAAGACAGAAACTTAAGAGCAATTATAAAGGCAATTACCTTGCTCCTGGCTTTTATGGCTTAGAAGACACCCTAAAGCTCTGGTTTTTGCTGGGTTCAAGAGACTTTTGTGTTCATGAGGAATACAATTCATAGTCCAGTGACCAACAATGCAGATGACTTCTCTGTTGGGGAGTCACAGGAAGGACATGAAAACTGATCATCACAGAGCTATAAACATTAAAGGCAGAAACTCAGGAACATACAACCTCTTAACTCTAGCATGCTGATTATCCCTCCCTCCAGTGACAGAAAAACTAACATCTTCGAAAACAGGTATAAGGAGCTTCTTTTTGATGGTCTTATACCCAACCAGAGAGGCGTCTATTTATTTAATGTCCTCTCCAATTCTAAATATTATGCTAGAATAATCCATGAAGAAAATGATTATAAGATATAACCCTTCAGAAGGGCAGGTACAGGTTACTTAATCAATATTTGACCAGATGAGCCTTATAGTCTAGGAGACAGAGGAATCAGTGCCTTTTATTGCCTGGAATCAAAGACAGAAGCCCAATTTGCAACTCGCTAACAAACAGCTCAAATTATAAGAGCCTTAGGGAATTGTATTTAACATGGAATTTTGGAAATTCTTTCTTCACTGAATCTAAGGCTGAAAACTCTTGGTTTTCTGGTAGGCTTTGAAAGATAGTGCAGGGGAAAAAAAAAACAAAAACAAAAACAAAGCCAAAAAACATTCCCAGCTTTGTAGTTTTAACCACATACTCTCAACTCCCCATAGTTCATCTGTTCCCTCCCCCGACCCTCCATATTTCAATAACAGATACAGGCCATTATATATCTTGTCATAACTTACAGAATTGTGCAGAAGAGAGTGTAAACTATAATGTAAACTTTAATCCACACTTAGTGGCAATATGAGTTCATCAGTTGTCACAAATGCACCACACTAATGAACGATGATGTTAATGTGGGAAGGTGTAGAGGGGTAGGAAGTGGGGCATGTAGGAATCCTCTCTATATTTTTATGTATCATTTATGTAATGTAAGTATCTTCAAAAAATTAAAAATATAAAAACATAAAGTTGCAATTATGACCTAATTTTTATTTAAAAGCACACACATGCACAAAAAAAGAAAGCAAATTTGTGATTTGTGGAAAAGAAAGAATTAAATAATATATTCGTTCTTTGTGAAAAAAAAAGAAAACCATAACTACATTTGTAAACCCTTCACATACACAATATCCCTGGGTATAAAATCAATATGAGTGGAAAATGGTAAAATTTTGTGTATTTATGAAATTATATATAAATATTTATATTTTTAATCACTCCATATTCATGTCCCATAACCTATAACTTCTTATAAATGTGTTCTACTGCTGAAAATTATATCATAATTACATTTAAGCTTTCTATTAAAAGTTTAAGAAAAGTTATGAAGTTAATCTTCATTGCACATGTATATCTGCATAACACAGCAATTCTATGCATTCTAGCAAAAAATGTGAATGCTTGAACTACTCTAAAAAGTAAAGTGAATGAATGATAAACAGATGATTAAACAATAAGACCCATTACAAAGCAAAGACATTCATTTAGAGAAAAGACTTACAATATAAGCCAGCAGAGAATGCACCATTAGCCCATATGAATATAATTCACATTTAGGAATTTAAAAAGACATGAATTACCTGTACAGATCTAAAGATATTAAATAAATTGTTTCAATAATTGAACATCTTTCTATCATGAAAACATTACACTTAGATTGTTTTTAATGTGAGTCATTTCAAATTTCAACAAAGTGTTTCAAACAAATAATTCTGTCAGAGAACAGCAGAAGGAGGACTACTACTGGACTTATTCTATGGGCACAGTATGATTTTATTTTTCAATAACTATCCACATTTTAATGAACACATCTTGGATAAATTCTTTCTTTCAACAAGTAGTGGCTGTGTGTTCACTATGTGTCTGGCACTGTGCTGGGCACTGGAAGATTGATCATAAAAATCACCAAAACACACATGCTTCCGAGCATTGAGACTGCTAAAATTAATTATATATACATTTTAAAAATTATATTGCAAATTATTTTATTGTATTAATAATATAAAAATTCATACTTCCGGCAACTTGGTGTCAGAGGAGGGTACCATGGCTTAACTGTCTTATAAAAACAAAATAGGAAAGGCAAAAAGCTGTCTCAGAGAGTTGCTTTGAGGGAATGCAGACCAGGAGAGTGCTATGCATATGTCCAGGAGGAAGAAGGACAGAGAGATGATGAGGCTGAACAGAAAACTGTGAGTAACTAGTCCCTCAGCCAAGAACAGCACCCATCCCTGCCCTCACCCCCCACCAAAGGCAAACACCTTGGGTAAAACCTCTGACTCACTTCAGCCGACTGAGAAAGAAATGGATATCTTCTTCCCTGCAATGGAGAATGTGCAGCAGAGGGCAGAATGTGGTTTCTCTTCTCTGCATTTGGCCAGTGGAGCCCATTTTAAATCTCCATTCTGGGCAGACCAGAATCACCAGTGAGTGGATGCTTTGACACCTCTATTGAAAGGCTCACTGAAAAGTGCCATCAGCTAGGAGGACAGAAATCTGCAATAAGTAAAAAAAGCTTTTTGTCATCTCTCTTGTCCAGGCACACTTGAATCGGGTCTGCGCCCCTTTAGTCGGTCCCTGGCCTTTTTGTTGTTGTTTTGTTTTTTTTAAAGGTGCCTTAGATCGCATAAATGTTACAATGAAAATATAGGGATTCCCATATACCCCACCCCCTCCCTCTCACACATTCCCCCATTAACACCTTGCATTAGTGTGGTGCATTTATTGCAATTGATTGACACATATTGAACCATTGCCACTAAGCATGGTCTAGAGTTTACATTATGGTTTACACTTTGGACAGCACAGTTTTATATGTTTTAAGAAAATGTATAACAGTTTCAATATCATTTCAATATCATGCAGAACAATTTGAATGCCCCACAAAGGCCCCATATTACACCTATTCTTCCCTCTCCCTCCCCACAGAACCTCTGGGAATCATTGTCTTTATATCATTGTTACAAGTTCTTCCATTACTAAAATAATAATAAGGCTACTTTAGTCCATAGTTGTGGTAACTGGAAAATGTGTTTATTGAAATTTCTTCACTTAAGTAGCTTTGAAAATTCTAAAATCCATTGAGGTGGTTTTCTATTAATCTAGTTTTAGAAGTTTACACTTTGCACTTAGTCCCCTAAAGGATAATAACCAGAACTTCTCAATTTTGCTTTCATGAATAATATAATGCCTCAAAAGTGAAACCAGACAGAATGGGGTAAATCTGTAATGATTTCCAAAGACAGAAGTTTGATATCCTTGGGCAGTTGTCTGAGAAAGGAGCCACTATGGCCTTGCAACTGTGTAACTGTATCTGAAATGTGATTGATTAGCCCCTGAAATCAATGACAAGTTGGATGGGCTTAAAACAACACAGGACTGAGAAATTGCAAGTACGCTCCTGACTCTTTTTTTTTTTTTTAACTTGTTTTCCATTCAACTATCCCCTTTCTTTTATCCAGTAAAAATCTGTAACAAATGTTCCACCATGGTGTGGTGTGTTGGCCAAGGGATGGTGTATGGGAAATTTACCTACGTGTATGATTATTTTGCGAGTTCATTACCTCTGTAATAAAAATATATTTTGTAAAAAATAGTGTAGGTTGGAGGAAAAATACACCAAATATAAGATAAGTACTATAGTTGGTAGTAATATTTTGATGACGATCTTGCATAGTTTGTAACAAATGTTTCACAACAAAGCAAAGTGTTGGTGGGGAAGTGATGTATAAGACCTGGTATGATGTTGCGTATGTTTATTTTGTAAGCTCACAATTTTTACTATACACTTATTGCTTATGCATGTTCGTGATGAATGATAGACTTCAAAAAATATGTACTTTTAAAAAACATAAAAAAAGAAAAAAAAAGCCATAGCTACCATTTTCACTTTGAACTAGTTTTGGGAAGATTCCCTCTGGTCCTTCCTAAAGCACACACAACAAATCACCGTTTCAATAAGAGACATGTTTGTCCATTGTGACACCAGTTCACGATGAACTGTCTATTGGAAATAGCCATCCTTATAGCAACCGTTGCATTCCTACCTTATGTTTTTTTCATCTCTATCTTGAGAATTTGGGGGTGGCAATGCCCACTCTGTTTCCATTCGAGAGGGGGCTATTATCACTACTTAAACTGGAAAATCTTAAAGATTTAGAATAAGTTGAACCAAAATTTAAAGAAGAGCTATGAAACAAAACCACTAGGCAAGAGAGAGAAATTGACCATCAAAGAACTGGAGGACAGAGCATCTGAACTAGAAAATACAGGAGAACTGAAAGAGGAAAGAATGCGAAAAAAGGAACAGATCTCAGGGAATTGAATGACAATGTGAAATGCACAGACATGCATGTTATAGGTGCCTCAAAATGTGAAAAGAGCAGAAATGAGGCAGAAAAAAAATGTCAGGACACAATGACAGAAAAATGCTTATGAAATGCTTATGAAAGACATAAATATCAGTATCCAAGAAGGACAATGTATGCCAAAGAGAATAAATCCCAACAGACCTACTCAAAGACACCTACTATTCAAAATGTCAAATGCCAGAGAAAGAGGAGATTTTGCAAACAGTAAAAGAAAAGCAATGCATCACATACAAGGGAAGCTTGATAGGACAAAGTGCACATCTCTCATCAGAAACCACAGAGGCAAGAAGGAAGGGGTATGATATATTTAAGTTTCTGAAAGAAAAAAACTTTCAGGACAAAGAAATCTTTACCTGGTCAAACTGTCCTTCATAAATAAGTATGAGTTTAAAGTCTTCACAGACTAATAATAATAATAATAACAATAATAATAATAACTCAGAGAGTTTTCTACAAAAAGACTGAATCTACAAGAGATATTAGAGGGGCTTCTGTGACCAAAGGGAAAAGACAAAGACAAGAGACTTGGGAAAGTGTGTAGGAATGGGGATTATTAAAAGTGTAAAAATACAAATAATAGTAAGATATAACAGATGATAAGTGGACAAAGTAAGTAATGTCTTTACAGTAATAACATTAAATGTTAATGGACTGAACTCCCCATTCAAGAGACACACAATGATAAAATAGAATTTAAAAACTGAGCCATCTATATGCCATCTTCAAGAGACTCCCCTAAATGCAAGGACACAATCAGACTGAACATGAGAAGTTGGGAAAAGGTAGTTCACACAATTATTAACCCAAAAAATCCACAGTATCGATATTAATGTCATAAAAAAAGATTTTAAATGAAAAACTCGTATAGAAGATTAAGAAGGTCATTACATATTTTAAAATGTGGCAATTCACAAAGATGAAATAACAATCATAAATATTTATGTACCTATTTGGGTGACCCAAAATACATGAGGCAGACACTGGCAAACTGAAGAGAGAAAAAAATAGAGCAGATGCAAATAAATAAAATCAGAAATGAGAGGGAGTACATAATCAGTAACCCTGTAGAAATAAAGAAGATCATAAAAGTACACTAAGAACAACTGCATGGCAAAATACAAGACAATGTACATGAAATGCACAAATTCCTAGCAACACATGAACCACCTACACTGGCCCTAGAAGCAATAGGATACATCAACAAACAAATCACAAGTTACAAGATTGAAGCCATCCTCAGAAACCTCCTGAAAATGGAAACCCCAGGACCAGATGGCTTCACAGGTGCATTCTACCAATCATTCAAAGAAGATCTAATACCAAATTTGTTCAAACTCATCCAAAAATTTGAACAGGAGTAATGTTACTACACTCATTCTTTGATGTCAACATCACCTTAATACCAGAATCAGACAAAGATATTATGAAAAAAGAAAATTACCGACCAATTTCTCTAAGGAATATAGATGTAAAAATCCTCAACAAAATAGTTGATAATCCAATGCACATTAAAAGAATTATACAAGCCAATCAAATGGAATTTATCACAGGGATCAAAGAGTGATTTAAAACAAGAAAATTAGTTAGTATAATACAACAAATTAATAAACTGAGAAAGAAAAATCACATTATCACCTCAATTGATGCAGAAAGGCATTTAGCAAAATACTGCATCCTTTCTTGATAAAGCACTCCAAAAACAGGAATTGAAGGAAGCTTTCCCAATATTGTAAAGTGCATACATGAAACACCCACAACGAACATGGTACTCAACAGTGAAATAAATACTCAAAGTTTTCCCACTGAGATTGGGAACAAGTCAAGAATGCCCACTGCCACCACTGTCATTCAAAATTGTGCTCAAAGTTCTAGCTAAGGCAATTAGGCAAGAAAAAGAACTAAAAGACACAAATATTTAAGGAAGAAGTAAAACTTTTGCTATTCACAGGTGATATGATCCTATACCCAGAAAATCCCAAAAATTCCACAAAGCTACTTGAACTAATAGATGAGCTCAGCAAAGTGGCAGGATGGAAGACTGATATGCAAATATCATTAGTGTTTCTGTACACGACTAATGAGCATACTGAGAGTGAGGAAGTAAGGTAAAATTTCATTATAATAGCAACTAAAACAATGAATTATTTAGGACTAAATTTAACTGAGGAAAAAAAGGCCAATATTTAGAAAACTACAAAACACTGCTAATAGAAACCAAGGAAGAAAGGAATAAATGAAGGAAATTCTATGTTCAGGGATTGGAAGAATATCCTTAAGGTGTCAGTGCTACCTATACTTATTTACAGATTCAATCGAATCCAATATAATTTTCAACAGCTTTTTTTTTTTTTACATAAATGGAAAAATCAATTATCAATTTTATTTGGAAGGGTAAGGGGACCCAAAGAGCCAAAAATGTCTTTAAAAAGAAAAAAGTTGGAGGACTCACACTCCCTGATTTTAAAACACATTATTTAGCTAGAGTGGTAAAAGGGCATGGTACTGACATAATAACAGACATATTGACCAATGGAACTGAATTGACACTTGAGTAATAGACCCTCACTTCTACAGTCAAGTGATTTTTGACAAGGCTATCAAACCCACCTACCTGAGTGAGAACAGTCTATTCAACAAATATTGCTGAAAAAACTGGATATTCACCCACCTATCTGAGAGTAGCTTGATTTTCAATTTATATGAAGAGATCACACAAGTCAATGGTACAAAGACAGGCAACCCAATCAATAAATGGGCAAAAGACTTGAACAGCCATTTTTCCAGAGAAGATATACAAATGGAAAAAAAAAAAAAAAAAATGAAAAGATGATTAACATCACTAACTATTAGGGAAATGCAGATCAAACTAAAATGAGGTATTGTTTTAAGCCTTTCAAAATAGCCATTATTAAAAAGGCTGAAATCTACAAGATACAGAGAAATGGGAAAACTCCTTCACTGTTGCTGTGAATGTGAAATGGTGCAGCCTCTGTGCAGGAAATTTTGGTGGTTTTTCAGAAGGCTTAATATTTAACTGCCATAAGATCTAACAATCTTGCTTCTAGTAGTATTTTCAGACGAACTGAAATCAAGGACATGAAATACATTTGTACACCAATGTTTAGAGTAGCATTTATTCACAATTGGTGAAAGATGGAAAGATGGAAAAACCCAAGTGTCCATCAACCAATGAATAGATAAAAAATAGTGATATATACATACGATAGAGTACTATTCAGGAGTAAAAGGAAATGAACTTGGGTTGCATATGACAATATGGATGAACTTTGAGAACATTATGTTGCATTAAGTAAGCCAGACACAAAAGAACAAATATTATGTAATCTCATTAATCTGAACTAAATATGATGAGTAAATCCTTAGAGTTAAATTCTAGAGTATAGGTTACTAGGAGATAGAATGCAGATTGAGAGGGGTGAGCCTATGTGGGATGTATGTAAAATTTATAAATAAGGGGGATGATAAATGTGGGGAAATGGTTAGAGTTAATGGTAACACATTATAGTGACTATAATCTATGCTGCTGATTTATAAATGTAATTGTGACTGAAAGGTTAATGGCAATTGAGAGAAAACTAGAGGATAATCTAGGGACTGTATAACATAGTGACTTTGGTAGTAGATGATGATTGTGGGTAGTACAAAAAAAAGAATACTTCTTTACTGTAAGGTGTTAAGAATATGAATATACATTGGAAAAATACAACTAATGTAAGATATATACTATAGTTAACAGAAATATTGTACTAATACATGGGGTTAATAGGATGTTTTGTGAGAAGAATACACCAAATATAAACTATGGACTATAGAGAGTAGTAATATCAAGACAATATTCTTTCATTATTTGTAAAAATGTGTCATGAAAATGTAAGGTGTTGATGGTGGGGTGAAATATGGGACTTCTGTATAGTATGCATGTTGGTTATGTTAACTCACACTTCTCAATTTTAAAAATTATATAAATATAATAAAAATATTCAAAAACTATTTTCAATAAAATTCTAATAATGCTTTCTTTAAAAAATAAGAATTACAGGACCCATGCTCAGGAGATAAGAGTCTAGGCTTTCATAAGCCAGAAAAACCATCACCCTTTACTTTGGTAACATGGCAGCAGGAATACCACTGTCCAGTGTCCACTCTCATTGCCAGTGTCCACTCTCATTGCCTAGGGAATGATCTTAAATGGTCTTCATTTCAACCAGAATCTTGGTCAAATGAAGTCTAGCTCCTTCCCTGCCTTGTACTTTTATGTCTGTCTGTGGATTCTGGCTTCTTTGTTTATTTTAGGAGATAGAACAGAGAGATTATGAGCAACAGCTCTGGTGTTGATCCTGGTACTTTTACACTTTCAAATTCTCCTTTATGCTCACACTACATTTTCTTACTATCTTTAAGCTCTATATCTATATTGTCCTTCATCTCCTTGAATTGGTTAGATTTGTTTAAACTTCTTTGGTTAATTATCCAAATGTTGCATTTCCTCTGAACTTTTAATTTGCTCCATTCACGAAGTCATATCTTCTAATTTCCTTGTGTATCTTGTAATTTTTTTGCTATTGGCTAGGCATCTGATTCTTTTAATTTTTTTTATCTCTGAAGGTCAGGTTCTCCCTCTTGTTTAGGGTTTTATTGTTGATTAGCTTTGTGCTAAATTTCTCTTTAGTGCTTGTTCCAACTTATTCTGGACCTTTATTACTAGCTTGTGTTCAACTGCTAAGATTTTCTCAACTCTTCTTCATCTGTTTCTTCTCCTGGATATGTGGTATTATTTTTAAGACTGCAATTTTGTGTGATTTTATTTCATCTCCAGAAGAATGGTACCCTTCTCTTCTCCTTCTCTGCAAATCTTGATCTTTACCATCAGTTTTTTTGTCCATTTGTCTCCCCAACTCCTATAACTTCTTTTAATTGTCTCCCCAAGTTCCATTTTTCTTATACTTTTACATTCTTGGACCCAGAAAGTGTTGCAGCAACTCAGTTCCCTCAAACAGCACTTTTATGAAAATTTTCAGACTCTGTGTTCCTGCCCAGTATGTTACCTGCCCCAGGAACTCAGACTGGGCCAGTCCAGAAGGATGGGTCAATCCAGAAAATTCTGTTTGCATTTAGGTGACCAAATGAACAGAGACTGGATTTGATGTTGCCAAAACTTCTGCCATGGTCTATGTTTCTATTTTTGCCCATTGTACCCATTTTCAAGTGACACTCCTCAACAGCTTGTGATGTGGGCTATGGGTGGGAGGCTATTTGTCTCTTTGGAGATAACCTTAACCTAAGCTGTCTGTCCTGACTTGTGGGTGTGGGATGGTGAGAGGCTGCAGCCCTGCCCTTGGTAACCATGGCCATGACTCCAGTCCCAGGAAAGAGTTTATCAATGCAAACTCTATAAACTTTAAATATTCAAGGAAAATGCAAACCAAATGTGCTAAAAGCTTAGCTAGAATGTATGATGTCCATGCTAAAAGCTTACCTAGGATGTAGAAGACATATATGCTAATTCAAACCTATTGAGCACTGAAACAAAGAATGATTTAGCCCTTCCTCCATATAAAAGGAACTAAAAATTCTTGCTCAGGGCTCGGGTTTGAAACAGATAGCTCCCGAGTCCAGCCAGCTGTCAATAAACCATTTTTACTTCTCAAAATCATTCCTGACTCCTGGCCTTTCTATATGCAAATATTTAAATTTCTTTCAACTGCTACAACATTTTTGGGGGCTCATCCAGGATTGCAAATGAAGGCCAAAGATGGTAGCATTTTGCTACCCCTTCCAAATCCCCAAGGAAGCCAGGAGGACTTGGGTGAACCCCAAATCTAGTCACCCCTGGATTAAGTTTAATGCAGAAAAGATGTGGTCTCCACTGGAATCTTTCTGACAAAAATTGAGGGCAATGGAAGGTCTGAAGAGAAAGATTCTGGGAATGAAAAAGAACTCTGAACATGCAAGAAGGTAAGACTCCCCAGGTGAGCACAGTCTGGAGAACCCTAGCTTTAATTGCTAGGGAGGGAGGCTGATCACCTCCCAAGAGAATTCTAGTAGCTCCAGAAAATTGGGGGGAAACTGTTCTCTCTAGGTCTGGAAAAAGGAGAAAAACTGGGAAAATGCCTGGTGTTTTTGGTTTGTCTAGCTGCATGTTAGAATCTGGTACTGGTCTTATATCCACTGAAGGAGTGGAGGCTTAATTTTAATAGGAAGGGTTGTTTATAGGTTCAAGTTCTAACATCCTTGAAATTGGTCTGGATTTTAAAAAAACTTGGTTACAGGAAAATGGATTGGCTTTTCTAGTGAAGCTTGGTCTGGGTGTAAAGTTAAACAGTGAAAAAGGTCTAGCTGGAATCTTTTGTTATGGTGCTGAATTGCGAATGAATTTGCTTTATACCAGATGTTAATGTTAAGCATTCTCTCTAAGGTTTGTGATGGATGTGGGGCAGCCATGCTAAAAAAATATATATATATATATAAAGAACTTGTGGATCAGATTAGTGACCTTTGTGCTTCTGTCTGTGTCAGGTCAATGCTGGTGTTGAAATTGTATGGTTATGTAAAGTGGTGGAATTTAATTGAGCTGGAACCCTCCCTTGCCATTGGCAAGGGGGTGAACTGATTATGGGGTAAAACTGTGGAGTCTGGATGTTTGCACATGCTCTGCTGCCACATCTCTGGTCTGCCCCTTTGCCACAATTGAAGGCCATTTGTGTCTGCACCACACACCCAAGTTTGTTGGGGCTGCCCCAGTCAGGGTGGCTGGGTCCTCGGGAGGAGTGCCAAATTTGAGTAGGTTCTGTCTGCCCATTTTGGTAGAAAGCTGGAAAGGGGGAAGCGGCTTGCCCCTTTCCAGTGAGTCCACATCTTCTATTCATAAGCCACATTCTTGTTTGATTGTTGTGCATCTGACTGCCTGGAAGGGGGAAGGTGAAGTGGATGGAAAGCAGAATCAAAATAAATGCAGTAAAGTTCCCTCCCTAGGGTGTCAAAGCCCAGAATACATTTGCATTCTGCCCAGGTTCTTTACTTTTCTGAATCTCTCTCTCTGTAAGACTGTAGAAATACATTGAAATGTTTTAAAACTGTAAACTCATCTAAAGAAAGGAGACTATCACTTGAAACAATAGACCTCTAATCACTTGATAGCTTTTTCAATGGTCTGACTGGGAACTTCAGGGTTGTGAGACTACAGAGAAAAAAAGAAAAAAAAGGAATGAAATGCCACTTTGAAATCTAGATTTGGCCTTTGTCAGTTGCTGGCACCTAAGAATTCATGGTAAAAAGGTAAAAACATAGTTTAAAATGAATCTTTAAATGCCAATACTCTTGTTGAATTAAATGCATAACTTGCAGATGAGAATTTGTTCCATTACTAGGAAAAGGCAGAACTTCACAGAATTGTTACTAATAAAATTCTTGTAGCTTAATTAATAAAAGTATCCAATTCACCTTAAGGTTAAAACTTAACGAAAACTGTAACTAAGTGTTAAGATCATTTACAGATGCATTTATATTATAAAACAGTGGAAAAATAATAACTGAAATTATAATTAAGTAAATTTAGCCTGAAACTGTTGTAGACTTTGAGAGTAGTTCAATTATTTGTGTATAGAAAGGCCAGGACTCAGGAATGATTTTGAGAAGTAAAAATGGTTTATTGACAGCTGGCCAGACTTGGGAGCTTTCTGTATCAAACCTGAGCCCCGAATTTTCAAGTTCTTTTTATACAGGGTAAGGGTTAAATTGTTCTTTGTTTCAGTACTCAATAGGTTTAATTAGCATATTTCTTTCACATCCTAGGTAAGCTTTTAGCATGGACCTTATACATTCTAGATAAGCTTTTAGCACATTTGGTTTGCATTTTCCTTGAATATTTAAAGTTTATAGAGTTTGCATTGCTAAACTGGTTCCTGGGACTGGAGTCATTGCCATGGTCACCAAGGGCAGGGCTGCAGCCTCTTACCATTGCACACCCACAAGTCAGGACAGACAGTTTAGGTTAAGGTTATTTCTGAAGGGACAAAGAGCCTCCCACCCATAGCCCACATCAAAACTATTATTGTAAGTGTAAATTCTAAACTAACCTTTCCTTTGTTTATGGTTACTTCAAGCCTAACCTCAATACTTGCCTTTGCTTATGGTTGTTTCATAATAGCTTCTGCCCCTACAGTCCAGAGAAGAGCTGGGACATCCCTGTCTCCTGTCCTGGTATTAGTGACCCTGCTTTCCCTCATGAATCCAAGTTTAAACTAAATTGCTGCCTGATGGAATTCTTAGCCCATAAGGTTAAACGACCACTGAGTTTTATTATCTCCAAGGACTGGGGGAATAAAGGAAGTCTCTTGCTTTAACTCTTAGTGTTCCTAAGAGTGGCAGTTCATGAGAGAAACCAGTCTGTCTCCCTGAGGCTTCAAGAATTAATCTTGTTGCTTATCCAAAATTCTGCTAAATTCAAGGTAAAATATAAAGTTCTGAAACAAAATAGAATTGTGTTAAAACATTGGAAACATTTTGGTTACAATCTATTAGTTAAATAAAATTCTTGTGTAAAACTGCATGGTCATAGTGTCAAACTGCACAGTCATAGTGCAAATTAAGAAGTTTCAGGAGTCTTTGAAATGTTTTGCAGTCACACTTATTTTCTAAAAAAAATGGAAGTTTTAAGTAACTATGTTGTAGCAGTTGGAAGAGGTTCAAATATTTGCATATAGAAAGGCCAGGACTCAGGAATGATTTTGAGAAGGAAAAATGGTTTGTTGATGTCTGGCTGGACTCAGGAGCTTTCTGTTTCAAACCTGAGCCCGAACAAGATTTTCAAGTTCTTTTTATACAGGGTGGGGAGTCAAATGGTGCTTTTATCAAAGAAAACTATTTTCTTTATTAGTTAAGTGTTTGCCTGAGTACCAGGTAGGTTTTGAATTAACATATTGCCCACACCTCAGGTGAGCTTGAATTAGCATCTTGCCCACATTCTGTCTGGATGCAACCTTCAATACACATTCAGTCTTACATCCTACTCAAAGCCCATATCACTTAACTGGATTTCTAGAGACTAGGCACACTTGGATACAGAATTAGATGATTTTGAATTTATGCACAGGCTATATTATATTTCCCATTTGAGGCCAAGTCCAAGTTCTCTTAAGTTTCAGCATCATCACCATCAGAGTTTCCCTGGACTGACTGTTATGTGTATAGAGTTTGCATTGCTAAATTGCCTCCTGGGACTGGAGTCATTGCCATGGTCACCAAGAGCAGGACTGCAGCCTCTTACCATTCCACACCCACAAGTTAGGACACACAGTTTAGGTTAAGATTATTTCTGAAGAGACAAAGATCCTCCCACCCATAGCCCACATCAACTGAAGTTATATTTTTGTGTCAAACTATTCATGTCTGCCTATTTGCTCAAATAGTTGAGGTTAAATATGCAATTATGTAAGTAATATATATTTGGAACCCAAATTAAGCTAAACAGTATGTAAAATAATGCAAATTATAAGTAACATCAATGAGTTGTGTTTCTGTGTCTAACTCTATTTGTCTGCCCATTTGCTCAGTGTATGTCTTCATATATCAAGATGATATCAAATTAACAAGTGAAAATTCCTAAAAGAGCTCTATTCAAATTGTTAAAAATTAAATATACAGTTATAAATTAGACTAAGCAGGATGGAAAGGTCTTATAGAAATGTAATTATAGAAACTATTGGGAAAGGGCCTCCTTTTTGCGAGTTTTGAGGGCAGGACTAGGCATTGCCTTTTAAACCTATCTACTAAGCTGGGGATGTAAAAATCAGTTTGCCCTGTAATTTCCCAGTTTAAACCTTTTGTCAGCCATAAAATAAAAGTAATTAGTGGCTCTGTTAACAAATTTCACTAAGTAAAAAAAGTCCATAAAAACTATGGAGAAATCTTTCCTGGATTATGATGAAACAAATTAGGTAATTGTGTAATGTGTTTTGAAACCTGGTAATCAATATGCTTTCAAAAATTATTCATTTTCATATCTTAAAGAAAAGACATTTTTAGCTTCCTGTAAAGAAAAAGAGAACATTCTTGCAAAAACTATAATAGTTTCAATTTTATTTAGCTTGAGTGTAATCTCCTTTAGTTTATAAAATGCCCATTAAATAAATTAACATTATATGTACAAAATCTATATAGTAATAAAAATTGTAGTTTCATGTTAACAAAATTAAGCTAAAGAAAAAAGATTGTAGATATGCTCTCTTAAATAAATAAATTTCTTTGGCTCGTAATTGTAATTTAATAAGTTTATTTAAACATAAAGTAACTAGTCAGTGTAGTTGTAGTCAATTATAAAGAGTTTGTAAAACATCTTCCAAACTGAAAACGTTTAAATAGTTCTAGTTCTAGAAGTCATTGTTAACTAAAAACTTGGATTGGCATTGGTGGCAAAGATTAACTTCATGATAATAAAACCTGTCTAAAGGCCACCACGAGGTGCATATTTAAATAAATGGTAATAAAAAATTATCTTGATTCTATTGGAAATCCTCTGTTTTCATTTTAACAATGAAAAATAGTTTTCTCCCTCTATTACTAAAGTAAAATGCCTACTGTTATCTTCATGGTAAAATTGTATAAGTAAATAGTCATTTAATATATGATGTGCTACATTAAATTGTTTAAAATATATATAAAAACAAGGAAAAAACTTTAACATTGTCAACTCTTTTGTGCATTCAAACCAGGCCTTGAATGCATTACAGGTTGCCTCTCCATGTGAGTTATTGGCTAGGCTGATCACTGACCCTCAATTAGAAATATTTGCTATATCAGCCTCTGTTTCTGCTCCTGAAGTCGATGGAAACTACGTTGCAGTTTCAAACTCCTGCAGCAGCCAATGATGACTCGGTACAGCCAAGTGTACAATGGACACCGCCTCCAGAGTGTCACTGTTCCATAGTACCAGAGAGCACTATGCACCAGGCTGGTAGAATACTGGAAACTCTCTCTAGGATCAACGATGCTATGACTTGCTCACTGTGTGAAGAACATGCTAAGTGGAGCCATGATACCAGGATACTGTGAGTAAAACTTAAACAGAATTAGCATTATGGCCTGCTCCCATGGAGAGATAACATGTAAAGTATTACAAACCTGAAACTTAAAACTATTAATTGCAACTCAAAATCCTTATGCATTAAGTAATGCATTAATTAATATTAAAGTGCTGTACTTTTATCCTGTACTAAATATATGCCTAATAATTATAACATTATTTTCTATTCTGGATCAGGTATAAAAGTATATTAGACATGTTAAATTCCTGGTAACTTTATTTTCTAAATAATTAATAAACATTTCTATAAAATAAGGCCACAGTCTTAGCCAGTCTCAGCCAACTTACTATTCTACTGTACTCTACTTTGTAGCAAAAATGAAGCTTGCTTGCTAATAATGGGTCACCTATTAAACAGTTAAAATGACCAGAAATTGTACTATTAAAACCAAAATGTAAAAAACTGTATTCTGTAGTTCTGATCCACTCCCATAGCTAAAAACTAAGAAAATTTCCATCTTAGTGCACTAATCCTGAATGAAATCAACTGTCCAAAAGGTCCCAGTTCACCCGGAACATCTAACAGAATACAAGTGCCAATTATTAAACAGCTTGAAAAAAATATATATATATATATTGTTCCCACCAGCTTTTAAAAAGGGGTGTCATCTTTATAGGTACCAAACCTTGTCTACTTCTGTAATCCAATGTCCTCTTTTAAAATTGGGTATTCCAAAATTTTAATTACATTTGTTTCTTTCAGAATGAACATCTTACTAACCATATGAAAACTTCATCCAGCTTCATACAAAAAGCCAGATCCAACTTCCTCTAGTTAAAATAAGAGTTTTACACCTTATTAGGCAATGACTACAGTCCATGGCCAGCAGGAAGCAGTTACAGAAAAGAGATCATCTCCCTTCTGCACCCCTTTAAGATTAAAGGTGTAAACTCTTTAAAGGTAAAACAAAATTAAAAGATGGATCTGGAGCCTAACTGGAAAATCCATGTGAGTGCCGGTGGCCCCAGGATGACTGCAGGGGGGGCCCCGCCCCAGGATTCTGCTGTTCAGAATGAAAACTTCTAAACTTCTAAAAACAAAGTCCTGGTAGCTACACTAAAAATTGATAAGTAAAGTAATCAATCAAAACAACAAACAGCCATCCACCTCATAGCTCCAACAATCATTATGCCAAAGCTTAGCAAGTTAAGCTTCCGCATAAGGGGGGAAATGATATGGGCAATGGGTGGGAGGATCTTTGTCTCTTCAGAGATAACCTTAACCTAAGCTGTCTGTCCTAACTTGTGGGTGTGTGATGGTGAGAGGCTGCAGCCCTGCCCTTGGTAACCATGGCAACAACTCCAGTCCCAGGAAACAGTTTATCAATGCAAACTCTATAAACTTTAAATATTCAGGGAAAATGCAAACAAAATGTGCTAAAAGCTTATCTAGAATGTATGAAGTCCATGCTAAAAGCTTACCTAGGATGTGGAAGATATATATGCTACTTCAAACCTATTGAGCACTGAAACAAAGAATGTTAGCCCTTCCTCTGTTTAAAAAGAACTCAAAATTCTTGTTCGGGGCTCAGATTTGCAACAGAAAGCTCCCAAGTCTGTCTGGCCATCCATAAACCATTTTTCCTTCTCAAAATCATTCCTGAGTCCTGGCCTTTCAATACACAAATAATTGAACCTCTCTCAAATTCTACAACACTTGTGTTCACCTTGGGTTTCTGTGGACTTAGGTCCCTGTGCCTAGATGTGTGTGGGTTCTTTTTTCACTGCTGTGAATGTCTCCATAGTCTGCATCTATGACATGAAGGAACCGGGCCATGTTGGATCTGCACAACTCCCAAGCTGTGGACAGAGTGAGAGGGAAGGGTGAAGACTGGCAGGTCTAGGGAGAAAATCTCCTAACCAATAGTAAAGGTTATTTTTATTTTTCACTGATTCACATTTGTGGAAGGACTCTATCATACTCCAGGAATCTGCTGTAGAGGGATTTGTCCTTTTATTTGTTGAATCTAAAAGGAGATGTTTTCTAGGGGAATGTCTCACTTTGCCATGTTGAGGATGTCACTCTCTCCAGTTATCTTTTTGTCATTATTTCTAGCTCATTTGCATTATAGTCATAAAATGCTATCAACTTCTACCAAACATCCTTTGGAATTTGTTGGGATCAACTCATTTGCTTGGTATGGGGTAAGTTTTGGAATTATTCTTTACATGTTTGATGCAGCATTCAACACTGAAGGAAAACTTGCCATAATGCTAAGGTGAAATCCAAACAAGTCAATCACTTTAGATGAAAGATTGCATTGCTGTGAGATATTTTATAGAAATGGGCTGGAAATCTTGTGGGGGGAAAGAAAAAATTAAGTGATAATAAATTCACATTATGGAAAGTCTTGTTTTATGAGGTTTTGTTACATGACCATTAGATCACATTGGTAATTGTGCTCTGAATATCAGTATCTTTACTGATTTTTTTCTATGTGATTTATCAATAACTAAATGTTTTTATAACTGAATGTTTTTAAAATCTCCCCTTATGTTGTTGGGCCTACACATTTCTTATTTCTACTCTGCTTTGATAATATCTGTTTAGATAATATCTCATTATACATGTGTTTGTACACTTCATGCTGTCATTCAAATCCATGAGACATTGCTCACTTTTTTCTATTCTCTGTTACTATCTTTCTTCTTACTGTATGATTCCAACTATACTGTCTTTTGGTCATTGGTTCTTTCTTCTGCCTGTTCAAATCTACTGTTTTATGTGTTTTTAGGTTGCTGTTCTTTTCTAGTTTCTTGAGGTGCACAGTTACAACTTTGATTTTACTCTTTTTTTTTTTCATGTAAGCATTTCAGAGCTATAAATTTTCCTTGCTATATGGCTCTGTCTGAATGCCATAAGCTTTGATATGTTTCACCCTCATTTTCAGTCATATAAAGATATTTACTGATTTCCCTTTCAATTTCTTCTTTGACCCTCTGATTTTAAAAGTATGTTTTTTAACATCCATATATTTGTGGATTTTTCAGTTCCCTGACTCTTTTTTATTTATAGCTTCATTCCACTATGATCAGAGAAAGTGCTTTGTATGATTTCAATCTTTTTAAAATAATTGAGACTTGTTTTGTAACCCAATATGTTGTCTATCCTGGAGAACAATCCAAATGCACTTGAGAAGAATGTACATTCTCTCTTTTTTTGGAAGCAATTTTTCTGGATAATTACAATATTTTTCCTTCTCACTGAAAAAGTATAGGATTTAGATTACTTTCACTCTGATCAACATCATCCTGATCATACATTTTTATTATATTTTAATTCCAGAGTTTTTAAGCCCATAAATTAAACATTATTGTCAATGTTTCTATTCTTGATCTTTCCTATTTCTTTTTGCTGCCTAGACCTTATTACCAGATTTTTAAAATTTTGACAAAAGTACATCTTTAGATTTTTCTTTAGTTGACATTCTTGATGATAACCAACCACTGAGGGAGTCAGAACCTGAAAATCACCAGAACCCAGAAGAGTACAGGGATGGCAGGAGATGCAGACATGGGCACTTCCTAGTGACAGAGGTCATGGATGTTGAAAATGTAGTCAAAATGTGCATAAAACAAATTGTGTATATATATGTATATAATTCATAAAGTCTTGAATGGACTTTATGTTTCACCAGGCAGGGTTTCTCCTTTCCTCTGCTAAATAGATAAAGTGTGGTATTTAATACAATTGAGAACTGAGTTGAATCAAGTCTAAGTTGTAATTGTTTAGAATTCCTTCAATATCTGGTGTCTTCTCTTTCCTGAAGTGTGGTTGTTAAAAGTATCAAGTGGGAACCTCGTGTGTTCAGTGATTATGAGGTGAGTCTATTTGCCCACTAATCATGAGGTAAGTCTTTGTGTATCCATCCCTGAGCAAAAGTGAACCCTTTGCTCTGTTTTCATAGCTACAGGGTCTCCTGCCATAAGCAGCTTCTAATTAGTAGATATCTTGAGGAGCAAATTGACCATTTATTTGGGGTCATTAAGTCTTTAATATTGGCACTCCAGTTTGTGTGGCTAATAAAAGGTCTGCAGAGTGTCTGTAGGTAAATGACCACTTTCTGCTGGGACCAAGCAGTAATTTTTAGCCTCTTTCTCACAACCAGAATCATCTAATCACCTGAGGGAAAACATGGAGTGGCATAAATCTGTCAAGAATTGTCCCATATTACAGCTTAGGTGTGATTTACACACACATGTGTGAATATATGATTCAGGTTTATTGAGTGTGATGATTTAATATGTGTATCACCCAAAACATGTCTTTAAACACAATCCATTCCTGTGAGTGTTAACCCATTCTAAGTAGGACCTTCTGATGAGATTATTTCAGGTAGGTTGTAGCCCAACTCAGTCAAGATGGATCTTAAACTTTGTAAAAAAAATGAAATTTAGATGGAGAGAGAGAAAGGTTCCAAGGGGACAGCCAGAAACTGAAAGTAAACAGAATCCAGAGAGAAGAGGGAGGCCAGGAGGTGCAGCCATGGGCACTGCCATGAGCCCAAGGAGCCCAAGAAGAAGGACCCCATGAATCAGTCCCAGAATGCCAGTCTTTGAGGAGAAAGCATTGCCTTGATAAGGCCATGATTCAGATTTCTCCTAGCATCAAAACAGTGAAACAATGGATTCCTATTCTTCAATCCATTACATGGAATTAGCTTTGGCAGTCAGACAACTAAAACACCAAATTATAATTTACATAAAGTAAGATTCAGCTCTTTAAATAAAAGGCTTTAGAATCTTTGTCCAACATATATAGTCATGTAACCAGTACCACAAATCACTAGAGAATATTTGTGATACCTTCCAAGTTCCCATTTTGACCTGCTGTGTGCTATGGGTGGGAGGCTCTTTGTCTCTTCAGAGATAACCTTAACTTAGACTGTCTGTGCTAACTTGTGGGTGTGGAATGGTAAAAGACTGCAGTCCTGCCCTTGGTGACCATGGCAACAACTCCAGTCCCAGGAAACAGTCTAACAATGCAAAGTCTATAAACTTTAAATATCCAGGGAAAATGCAAACCAAATGTGCTAAAAGCTTATCTAGAATGTAGGAAGTCCATGCTAAAAGCTTACCTAGGATGTGGAAGATATATGCTAATTCAAGCATATTGAGAACTGAAACAAAAGGACCATTTGGCCTTTCCTCTCTGTATAAAAGGGACTCAAAAATCTTGTTCAGGGCTTGGGATTGAAACAGAAAGCTCCTGAGTCTGGCTGGCCATCAATAAACCATTTTTCCTTCTCAAAATCATTCCTGAGGCCTAGCCTCTCTATATGCAGATAATTGAAATGCTCTCAAATTCTGCAACATTTTTGGGGGCTCTCCCAGGATTGCAAATGAAAGCCAGAGATGGTAGCATTTTGCTGCCCCTTCTAAATCCCCGAGGAAGCTGGGAGGACTCAGGTGAACCCCAAATCTGGGCACCTCTGGATTAAATTTAATCCAGAAAAATGTGGGCTCCACCAGAATCTTCCCAACAAAAATCAAGGGCAATGAAAGGTCTGAAGAAAAAGATTCTGGGAACAAAAAAGAATTCTGAACATGGAAGAAGTTAAGACTCCCTGGGTGAGCACAGTATAGAGAACCCTAGTTTTTAATTGCTAGGGAGGGAGGCTGGTCACTCCCAAGAGAACCCTAGTAGCCCCAGAAAATTGGGGGGATGCCATTCTCTCTAGGTCTGGGAAAAGGAGGAAAACTGGGAAAAAGCCTGGTGTTTTTGGTTTGTCTAACTGCATGTTAGAATCTAGTACTGGTCTTATATCCACTGAAGGAGTGGAGGCTTGATTTTAATAAGAATGGCTGTTTTTATGTTCGAGTCCTAATGTCCTGGAAATTGGTCTGGATTTTTAAAAAAATCTTGGCTACAGGAAAATGGATCAGCTTTGCTAGTAAAACTTGGTCTGGGTATAAAGTTAAACAGTGAAAAAGGTCTCACTGGAATCTTTTATTATGGTGCTGAATTGTGAATGAATTGTCTTCATACCAGATGTTAATATTAAGTGTTCTCTCTAAAGTTTGTGATGGCTGTGGGGGCAGCCATGCTGAAAAATATATATATAAAACTTGTGGGTCAGATTAGTGACCTTTGTGCTTCTGTCTGTGTCAGCTCAATGCTGCTGTTGGAGTTGTGTGGTTATGTAAAGTAGTGAAATTTAACTGAGCTGGAACCCTCCCTTGCCATTGGCAAGGGGGTGAATTAATTATAGGGCAAAACTGAGGAGTCTGGATGTTTGCGGAGTCTACATGTTTGCACATGCTCTGCTGTCTCATCTGAGTCTACACCTTTGCCAGGGCTTGGAGGCTGTCTGTGTCCATGCCATGCACCTGGGTCTGTTGGGGCTGCCCAGTCAGGGTGGCTGGGTCCCCAGGAGGGGTGCTGAATTTGAGTAGGTTCTGTCTGCCCATTTTGGCAGAAAGCTGGAAAGGGGGGAGCAGCTTGCCCCTTTCCAGTGAGTCCACACCTTCTATTCATAAGCCACATTCCTATTTGATTGTTGTGCATCTGACTGCCTGGAAGGGGGAAGGTGAAGGGGATGAAAAGCAGAATCAAAATAAATGCAGTAAAGTTCCCTCCCTAGGGTGTCAAAAGGTGGAAATACATTTGCATTCTGCCCAGGTTATTTACTTTTCAGAATCTCTCTCTCTGTAAGACTGAAGAAATACTTTAAAATGTTTTAAAGCTGTAGAGTTGTCTGAAGAAAGGAGGCTATCGCTTGAAACAGCAAACCGCTAATCACTTGACAGCCTTTTCAGTGGTCTGACTGGGAAGTTCAGGGATGTGAGACTACTGAAGAAAAAGAAAAAAAGAATGAACTGCCATTTTGAAATCTATGTTTGGCTTTTGTCAGTTGCTGGTGCCCAAAAAATTCATGGTAAAAAGGTAAAAACGTAGTTTAAAATGAATCTTTAAATGCCAATACTCTCTTGCTGGTGAATTAAATGTATAACTTGCAGATGAGAATTTGTTCCATTACTAAGAAAAGGCAGGACTTCAAAGAATTGTTACTAATAATATTCTTGTAGCTTAATTAATAAAGGTATCCAATTCACCTTAAGGTTAAAAAATTAATAAAAACTGTAACTTAGTGTTAAGATCATTTGTAAATGCATTTGTATTATAAAACAGCCAAAAGATAACAACTGAAATTATAACTGGGTGAATTTAGCCTGAAACTATTATTGTAAGTGTAAATTCTAAACTAAACTTACCTTGTTTATGGTTACTTCAAGCCTTGCCTCACCCCTTGCCTTTGCCTATGATTATTTCATAACAGCTCCTATCCTAATGGTATTAGTAACCTTGCTTTCTCTCATGAACCCAAGTGTAAATTAAATTGTTGCCTGGTGGAGTTCTTAGTCCTTAGGTTTAAACAACCACTGGATTTTTATTATCTTCAAGGACTGAAAAAAAAGGAGTGGGGGGGGGGGAGGGAGAAGTCTCCTGCCTTAACTGTCAGTGTTCCTAAGAGTGGCAATTCATGAGAGAAACCAATTTGTCTCCCTGCGGCTTCCAATAGCCTTAATAAATATACATAGTATTAATCTTGTTGCTTATCAAAATTCTGCTAAATTCAAGGTAAAATATAAAGTTCTGAAACAAAAGAAAATTGTGTTAAAACATTGGGAACATTTTGGTTACAAGCCATTAGTTAAGAAAAAAAATTCTTGTGTAAAACTGTATGGTCATAGTGTAAAACTGCACAGTCATAGTGCAAATTAAGAAAAGTTTCAGGAGTCTTTGAAATGTTTCACAGTCACTTATTTTATAAAAAATGGAAGTTTTAAGTAACTAAAGTTATGTTTTTGTGTCAAACTATTCATGTCTGCCTATTTCCTCAAATTGTTGAGGTTGACTATGCAGTTATATAAGTAATAGATATTTCTGGACCCCAAATTAAGCTAAACAGTATATAAAATAATGCAAATTATAAGTAACATCAATGATTTGTGTTTCTGTGTCTAACTCTATTTATAGTGTCTGCCCGTTTGCTCAGTGTATGTCTTCATACATTAGGATGATAATATCAAATTAACAAGTGAAAATTCCTAAAAGAGTTCTATTCAAATTGTAAAAAATTAAATATGCAGTTATGTATGTGAATAAATATTCTTGGAGCCAAAATTAGACTAAGCAGTATGAAAAAGTCATATAGAAATCTGATTATGGAACTATTGGAAAAGGCCCTCTTCTTTGCAAAGCAAGACTAGGTATGGCAGATTAAACCTATCTATTAGGCCAGGGAAATAAGAATGAGTTTACCCTGTAATTTCCCTGTTTAAACCTTTTGTCAGTCATAAAATAAGGATAGTTAGTGGGTCTGTTGACAAATTTCAGTAAGTAAGGAAAAGTCCATAAAAACTATGGAGAGATCTTTCTGGGATTATGATTAAACAAATTAAGTAATTGTGTAATGTGTTTTAAAACCTGGTAGTCAATGTGCTTTTAAAAAATTATTCATTTTCATAGCTTAAACAAAGAAAAGTTTTTAGCTTCCTGTAAAGAAATAAAAAGAACATTGCTTCAATAAACTATAATGGTTCCAATTTTATTTAGCTTGGGTGTAATCTCCTTTAGTTTATAAAATACCCATTAAATAAATTAACATGTACAAAATCTTTAGAATAATAAAAATTATAAGTTCACGTTAATTAAATTAAGATAAAAATGAAAAATTGTAGATATGCTCTCTTAAATAAATAAAGTAAATTTCTTTGGTTAGTAATTATAATTTAATAAGTTTATTTAAATGTGAGGTAACTAGTCAATGTGATTGTAGTCAATTATAAAAAGTTTGTAAAACATCTTCCAAACTGGAAACATTTAAATAGTTCTAGTTCTAGAAGTCATTGTTAACTAAAAACTTGAATTGGTATTGGTTACAAAAAATAACTTCATTGTAATAAAACCTGTCTGAAGGTCACCACAAGGTGCATATTTAAGTAAACAGTAATAAAAAGTTATCTTGATTCTATTGGGAATCTTCTGTTTTCATTTTAATAATTAAAAATAATTTTTCCCTCTATTACTAAAGTAAAATACCTACTATTATCTTCATGGTAAAATTGTATAAGTAAACAATCATTTGATATATGATGTGTTGCATTAAATTGTTTAAAAATATATAAAAACAAAGGATAAACTTTAACATTGTCAAACTCTTTTGTGCATTCAAACCAGGCCTTGAATACATTACAAGTTGCTTCTCCATGTGAGTTATTGGCTAAGCTGGTCACTGACCCCTCAATTAAAAATATTTGCTGTATTAGCCTCTGGTTCTGCTCCTGAAGTCTATGGAAACTACATTGCAGGTTCAAGCTTCTGCAGCAGCCAATGATGACTTGGTACAGCCAAGGTACAATGAATATCACCTCCAGAATGGCACTGTTCCATAATGCCAGAGAGCACTCTGCACCAGGCTGGTAAAATACTGGAAACTCTCTCTAGAATCAATGATGCTGTGACTTGCTAACTGAGTGAAGAAAATGCTAAGTGGAGCCATGATACCAGGATACTGTAAGTAAAACTTAAGCACAGTTGGCATTATGGCCTGCTCCCATGGAGAGATAACATGTAAAGTATTACAAACCTGAAACTTAAAACTATTAATTGCAACTCTGAATCCTTTGCATTAAGTAACACATTAATTAATATTAAAGTGCTGTACTTTTATCCTGTACTAAATATATGCCTAATAATTATAACATTATTTTCTATTCTGGATCAGGTATAAAAGTATATTAGACATGTTAAATTTCCAGTAAATTCATTTTCTAAACAGTTAATAAACATGTCTATAGAATAAGATGGCAGTCTCAGCCAGGCTCAGTAAACTTACTATATTCTACTGTACTCTACTATGTAGCAAAAATGAGGCTTGCTTGCTAATAATGAATCACCTATTGAACAAGTCAAAATTACAAGAAATTGTACAATTAAAACCAATATATATATATATATATATATATATATATATATATATATATATATATATAAAACCTTTATTCTGTAGTTCTGATCACTCCCACAGCTAAAAACTAAGAAAATTTCCAACTTTGGTGTACTAATCCTGAATGAAACCAATTGCCCAAAGGGTGCCAGTTCACCAGGAACATCTAACAGAGCACATGAGTGCCGATCATTAAACAGCTTGAAATGTGTCTTCAAACAAAACTAAGTATCTATTGCAATTTCTCTCTAAAAATAAATACCTTAGAAAAAAATATATATATATATACTGTTCTCACCAGCTTTTAAAAAGGAGTGCCATCTTCAAAGCACCTAACCTTGTCTGCCTCTGTATTCCAATGTCCTCTTTTAAAAATGAGTATTCCAAATTTTTAATTAAGTTTGTTTCTTTCAGAGTGAACATCTTACTAACCATATGAAAACTTCATTCAACTTCGTGCAGAAGGCCAGATCCATCTTCCTTCAGTTAAAATGAAATAAGAGTTTTACACCTTGTTAGGCAGCCCATGGCCAGCAGGAAGCAGTTACAGAAAAGAGATCTCCCTTCAGCACCCCTTTAAGATTAAAGGTGTAAACTCTTTAAGGGTAAAATAAAATTAATAGATGGATCTGGAGCCTGACTGGAAATCCACATGAGCGCCGGTGGCCCCAGGATGACTGCAGGGGGGGCCCCTGACCCAGTATTCTACTGTCCAGAGTGAAAACTTATAAACTTCTGGGAACAAGTTCCTGTATGCTAAACTGAAAATTAATAAGTAAAGTAATCAATCAAAACAACAAACAGCCATCCACCTCATAGGTCCGACAACAATTATGCCAATGCTTAGCAAGTTAAACTTTGGCATAAGGAGGTAAATGCTGTGGTCTATGGGTGGGAGGCTCTTTGTCTGTTTAGAGATAACCTTAACTTAAACTGTCTGTCCTAACTTGTGGGTGTGGAATGGTAAGAGGCTGCAGTCCTACCCTTGGTGACCATGGCAATGACTCCAGTCCCAGGAAACAGTTTAACAATGCAGTCTATAAACTTCAAATATTCAGGGAAAATGCAAACAAAATGTGCTAAAAGCTTATCTACAATGTATGAAGTCCATGCTAAAAGCTTACCTAGGATGTGGAAGATATGTGCTAATTCAAGCCTATTCGGAACTGAAGCAAAAGGACCATTTGGCCTTTCCTCTCTGTATTAAAGGAACTCAAAAATCTTGTTCAGGGCTTGAGATTGAAACAGAAAGCTCCTGATTCTGGCTGGCCATCAATAAACCATTTTTCCTTCTCAAAATCATTCCGGAATCCTAGCCTCTCTATGCGCAGATAGTTGAACCTCTCTCAAATTCTACAACAGACCCACTGTGGCAAATATTCCCTCTCAACCCAGGTCCTGACAACTATTGACCTGATTCCTGCCCCACTCCTTTTACTAGTCCCAAAATTTAACATAAGTATGATAATATAGGGTAGTTTTTGTCTGGCTCTCTTCTTTCACTTAGCCTAATGGCTTTCGGATTCACCCATATAGTTGCATATATTCTTGGCTTGTTGTTTCTTTTTCCTCCTGTGAATTTTTTACTCATGGCAGGTCTGACATTTATTTATTCATTGACCACTTGCAGGACATTTGAGTTGTTCCATTTTATGTCATTTATGGAAAAAGGACTGCAAATATTCGGGTACAGGTTGTGAAGGAATCTGTGTTTTCAATTCTCTTGAGTATATATCTGAGTATATATCTAGTACTGAAATTTCTTGGTCATGTATAACTTTAACTTTACCAATGTTTAGACAGGCTACTCCAGGGATACTGAACTGAAAGGATATATATGTAAATATTATGAAATTTGTAAGAATTGACCCTTTAGACTGTGGGATTGACAAATCTGAATTCTGTATGGCAGGCTCAAGCTGTGAAGTCTGAAGAAGGTTCTGATGACTTCTCCAGGAGAAACTGGCTGGCTGAAGCAGAGATGGAAACTCTTCTTTCAGACTGCTGAGTCATCAGTTCTCCAATTTAGGCCTTCAAAGGATTGGCTGAGACTTCTCTGATTGCTGAAGGCTTTCTCTTCCATGTTAATTTTAGAGGTAATCATTCATAGATATAATCAACTGACTAATGACTTCAATGCATGAAATATCCTCACAGTAACACAGGCCAGTGATTGTGTGGCCAAACAATGGGATAATTGGGGTAATATAATGGGACAATAAAGCCATGAACTTAACCATCACACCAGAAATTACCATACTGTTTCCCCTAGTGGCAGTGCTATTTTGCCTTCCAATAAGCAATGTATAAGTTTTCTGTTGCTCCACATTTTTGCCAATATTGACCTTTATAATATTGTTAGGTTTTCCTCAATTTAATAAGTACATATTGGCATCCTATTGATACATAATTAGCATTCTCTAACTGCCAATGATGGCGAACATCTTTCTTGTGTTTATTTGTCATTTGTATTTCTTCCTTGGAGAAGGGTTCAGTGAAATTATTTCCCTTCTTATTGGCTTGCCTTCCTTTGAAATGTTGAGTTGGAAATGTTCTTCATATATTCTGGGTATGTTCTCTATCAGTTGTGTGTTCTGTGATATTTTCTTCCAGACTGTGGCTAGTATTTTCATTTTATTAATAATGTTTTAAAGAAGAGAAGTTTGAAATTTTGATGAATTTCTACTTATATTTTTGTTTGAGTTTCATTCGTTCTTGTCTTATGTAAGAGTCTTTGCCTAATCAAAGACAAAAATGTTTTCTGTTATCAAATTTTCCAGAACTATTGTAGTTTTCAATTTTACATTTAGATCTATTGATAAATACATCTGCCTGTTCAGACCTTAAGGACACCACACTGAGTAAAAAAGAAAGTCTCAAAGATTGCATATTTTTCAATTCTGTTTTTATAACTATTCCCCAAACCAAATCATAGTGACATATAATGGATCAGTGGTTTTCAGGGGTCTGAACAAGATAGAAGGTTTAATTATAAGTGGTAGCAAAAGAAACTTTCTTTGGCAAGGTGAAAATTTCCTGTATCCTGATTGTAATTGTTACAAGAATCTATAAGCATATCATTATATTTTCAGTAATTTCTAATATACAGAATGAGTGTGGGTCTTGCTTTTCTATCTAATCTAATCCTCTTTGATGAAGAATTGGGTCTTTATTAGTTTCCTATGACAGCTGTAACAAATTACCTCAAACTTGGTGGCTTTACTCAACAATTTTATTTTGTTACTGCTGTGAAGTTCAAAATCAGTTTTACTATTTTAAAGTCAAGATGGCTTTAAGGTAGAAGCTATTTCCTTGCCTAGTCCAGCTCCTAGAAGTTATATATATTCCTTGAGTGGTGGCTACTTCCTCCTTCTTCAAAGTGCATCACTCCACTCTCTGTTTCCATTGCTACATGGCCATCTCTGTCTTTCTCATGGTCAAATCTTCTACTTCTCTCTTATAAGGATTGTTGGGATTATATTTAGAGGTCACTTGAGTAATTGAGGATAATCTCTCCACCTCATGATCATTTGCTTAATTATTTATATGAAGTTCCTTTCGCCACATAAGGTAGTATTCTCAGAAGCTTGGTATTAGGTCCTGGATATCTATATTATTCAACATATCAAATACTGCCTTCTTATCCCCAAAAAGTCACATCCACGCCACAGACAAATTACATGTGCATCATGTCAACATCATAAATCCCAACTCCATACAGCATCAACTCAATTCTAAAATCTTATTGAAATATCAGCTCAAATGTTTCAAATCTCACCATCCAAACCATCCAAATAATACATCAGAGAGACTCTACCTTGAAAGAGAACGCCTCTCCATCTCTGGATCTATGTAACAAGAAAACAAATTATTTGCTTCCACAATGCAATGGTAGAATGGGCAAAAGGTATATAAGTTATACACTTTCCCAGGGAAGTGGTGAGCAAAGGGTAGGAAAAACAGGAGGCAATGTTCCTAAGCAATTTTTTCTTAATTTATCAGGAAAACTCCATTAAGCCCTAAGCTTGGAAATCATCCTTTGGTTTCTCAGTTCTGCCTCCTGGGCCAATGGCATCACTGCTGGGATCCAAAACTCTGTCCTTGGAGTCATCCTTCCTTTTTTTCTAAGAAGAGTTGCAAAATATTAATAGTTGAATAGTTTTATCAGCCTATTTCTTGCTTTTAGAATTCTGGGAGACTGACAGTGCTTTCATTTCATCCCCTTTCAGTTCATTTAGTCCAATTTGGCAATATTTCCACTAAAATACTATGCATCTGCAGTATTTATTACATTCTAAAATACTATACATCTGCAGTATTTATTACAGGGAATTACTATAGTTGTTTAGACAGGAAGGTCCTACATAGAGCCTTCTTAAATGATCTCATCTCTATTCCTGGCTTCTACTAAGATGGGTAAGCAATCTTCACACACTTTAATCTCTTCAGATGCCCTTCTTATAGCTGTATATTCTGAACTTATGATCCTTCTGAGGTACTAGCCAAAGTTTGTGCAGCCACATCCAGGGTTTCTCCCAGAAAACACTTTCCTGCCAGTGACTCAAATGCTAGCATCTTTAGTAAATGGGATAGGCTAAGAACTTCCAAAATCATTAATCCTAGTTCATTTTTGCTTACTCCTTGTCTTAGTTTCCTAGACTGCTTAAGTAAATAACATGATATGGTTCAATTTAAACAATGGGAATTTACTTCATCACTTGAGGCTAGGAAAATATCCAAATCAAGGCAATGATTTCTTCCCAAAGACCTGGAAAGGCTGCCAGTGATCCTTGGTCCCTCTTTTAAATGGCAAGACACATGGTGGCACATATTGGTTTCTCCCTTCTCTTCTTATTTTCTTTGATTTCAGTTTCTTGCTTCTGGTGCTTTCTGTCACAGTGTCTGATTTTCATTCTCTTATAAAATTTCCAGTATAGGATGAAGACCCATTCTGAATGAGAAGGTATAGAACTTAAGTGAAAGAATATTAACAAAATGTTCTGCTTACACTGTGCTCATACCCACAGGAATGGATTAAGAACATTTTTTTTTTCTGGGGGTGTACTCTGCTTCAAAGTACTATACTCCAAACTCTGGATCCCCAAAATACATGTTCTTTCTGTGTGCAATATACATTCATTCCATCACAACAGCCCAAGAACCTGAAGTAATTCCAGTAATCATGCTAAGTACAAAGTCTCTTCAAAAGAGGTGAAGGGTGATGTCTGTTCTGGAGCACAATTCTTCTATGTGGTCACTGAAATCTAGAGAACAACTTACCTGCTTCCAATGTACAATTGAGGAATGGGCATAGGACAAACATTCTCATCTCCACAGAGAGAAATTACAAGGAAAACAAGGGTCACAGGATCCAAACAATTTTGAAACCCTGCAAAATTTATTCCATTAGATTTCAGGGTTTGAGAGCCATTTATGTAATGATGATTTTTCCTCTTGGTCTGATAGATTGGCAGTCCTACCCCATTTAAGTACTTGTGCAGTGGCCAGCTCTTCATGAACACTGAGGTGAAAGCACTATCCTCTCCAAGCATTGGGGTGGTGGTCAGAAACTCCACAGTCCCCTGGGCACAGGTTCCACCCTCTTAGAACACTGGGGTATCAGCTGTCTTCCTGGACAACAAGGCAGAATTTCCAGCCTCCCCAAGTGCTGGGCACACTTCTTCTTTCCTCTCATTTCAGTGGGCCTGCCTTCTTGGCCAGAGAAGATGTCTTTGATCCAGACCTCAGGTTCTATGGTTTTGCCTCTGAAGTGATTTTTCCTTCAATAGAGCCCCTTTCCTGTCCCTTTTAGTCCAGGCTGGCAGTGGTTCTACTCACACAGATCTCACAACAACCTCTAGGTTTTAAATATGGTACACAGTGTTCTAAAACATTAGGCAAAAGAACTTGCCACAGCTCTTTCCTGGTTAATTATATTTTTAAATACTGACTTCCATGGAAATTGCTGACTGGATCTATGTTCAGTTAAACCATTGCATGTCTCACTATTCACTGGGGACTCATTTTCCTGAAATTCAGAATTTTCCAAAATATCAGATTTTTGTTACTTTTTTCCTGGGACAGTTTCTTTCTTCCCTCATTTCACCATAAGCTTCAAGGAGAAACAAGGCTGCACTTTCCACATATAGTTTGGAAATCTTAGTTAAATATCCAAGATCATTGCTTTCAAGTTCTCCTTTAGCACATCAGCCCTAAATTTTGGCAAGTTCTCTGCAACTTTAAATCAAGGGTCACAGTTCCTTGTTTCCAATATCATATTCATCCTTTCCTTCTGATGTCTCATCAGAAGTGACTTTAGCATCCATAGTTCTAACAAGTCTCTTCAAAGCAATCTAGGCCTTTCCTATTAAGCACCTCACAATATTCCCAGCCTCAACTCATTGCTAATTTCCAAAGCTGTTTCTGCATTTTTGTTATTTGCAATAGCAGCAACCTGTTCTTCTGGTACTAACCTGTTTTAGTTTCATAGGCAGAATTTCTTTGCATCTACTCCTCCCTAAGTGTTGCATCCAGCCCAAAGGGTATCGGGAATGAATAACAAGAGAGAAGGGATCAGGGGATCTGTGAGTCAATGTTCACAGACAAGTTTATTTTCATTCAGCTGCATATTTATAGAGAAAGCTTGCATACTAAAAGCCCACAAAGAAGAGACAGATTTGCTGTTGTTATCTTATTGTTAGAAACAGGGATAGGCTGTTTTTATTTTAACTTTTTAAGGCAACTTTGTTCTTTCTTCTAATCTGGCCTATTGACCTAATCGGTCTTAATTCCTATCCTGTTGACTAAGGGAGTCTCATCAAAGAACATTTTTTTCTTGTTCTGTTTCCTAGATTACACCACTTCTTATTTTCTTCAGCCAACAAGTCATTACTTCCTTCACCTAAGCAATTGCTCTTTGCCTGTGTCATGGCATGAAAGAGTCTGCTGCCGCTACTTTGATGGCACAAGCCATTTAACTGGTTAAACACAAAGTCTGCCTTCTCCAAGTGCTGGGCCTACCACCCTGCCCCTCAGCAGTAACCAATCACTTAAGAATTCATGTGTCAAGGAGAGGATTCCTCTTTTCTTTCTGCCCTATTATACTTTCTTTTCAACAAGTAGAAGAGGACTATTGGCAAGTGCATGTGAAAGACTGCAAAATTTATCACTGGGATAAACATGGGAAATGGCCACAGTAATATCAATTCCATATGAGCAACATGATATAAAGGGAGCAAAACTTTCTTGAGTGCTAAATGAGGACTCTATTAGCAAATGAACTGTGTTGCTTTAAAGTCTCATTATATTGTTGTAGAATTGGAGAGAGGTTAAATTATTTGCGTATAGAGAGGCCAGGACTCAGGAATGATTTTGAGAAGGAAAAATGGTTTATTGATGGCCGGCTGGACTCAGGAGCTTTCTGTTTCAATCCTGAGCCCTGAACAAGACTTTTGAGTTCCTTTTATACAGAGAGGAAAGTTTAAATGGTCCCCTTGTTTCAGTTCTCAAAAGGCTTGAATTAGCATATATATCTTCCACATCTTAGGTAAGCTTTTAGCATGGACTTCATATTTTCTAGATGAGCTTTTAGCATATTTGGTTTGCATTTCCCCTGAATATCTAAAGTTTATAGACCTTGCATTGTTAAACTGTTTCCTGGGACTGGAGTCATTGCCATGGTCCCCAAGGGCAGGACTGCAGCCTCTTACCATTGCACACCCACAAGTCAGACAGCTTAGGTTATCTCTGAAGAGATAAAGAGCCTCCCACCCATAGCCCACATCATTTCCCCCCTTTGCCAAAGTTTAACTTGCTAAGCTTTGGCATAATTATTGTTGGAGCTATGAAGTGGATGGCTGTTTGTTGTTTTGATTGATTATTTATCAATCTTCAGTGTAGCATCCAGGACTGTTTTTAGAAGTTTAGAAGTTTTCATTCTGGACAGCAGAGTCCTGGGGCAGGGGACTCCTGCAGTCATCCTGGGGCCACCAGCGCTCACGTGGATTTCCAGTTAGGTTCCAGATCCATCTATTAATTTTATTTTACCCTTAAAGAGTTTACACCTTTAATCTAAAATGGGTGCTGAAGGGAGATGATCTCTTTTCTGTAACTGCTTCCTCTTGGTCATGGGCTGTAGTCATTGCCTAATAAGGTGTAAAACTCTTATTTTATTTTACTGGAGGATGATGGATCTGGCATTCTGTACGAAATTGGATGATGTTTTCATATGGTTAATAAGATGTTCACTCTGAAAGAAACAAACTTAATTAAAAATTTGGAATACCCATTTTTAAAAAGAACATTGGATTACAGAGGTAGACAAGGTTAGGTGCTTATAAAGATGGCACTCCTTTTTAAAAAACTGGTGGGAATAATATATATATATATATATATATATATATATATATATATATATATATACATATATATATATATATATATATATACTTTTTCTATGTTATTTACCTTTAGAGAGGAATTGCAATAAATACTTATCTTTGTTTGAAGACACATTTCGAGCTGTTTAATGATTGGCACTCAGGTGCTCTGTCAGATGCTCCTGGTGAACTGGCACCCTTTGGGCAATTGGTTTCATTCAGGATTAGTACACCAAGTTGGAAATTTTCTTAGTTTTTAGCTGTGGGAGTGATCAGAACTACAGAATAAAGGTTTTTGTTTTTTTTTTACATTTTGGTTTTAATTGTACAATTTCTAATGATTTTGACTTGTTCAGCAGGTGACTCATTATTAGCAAGCAAGCCTCATTTTTGCTACACAGTAGAGTACAGTAGAATATAGTAAGTTAACTGAACTGGCTGAGACTTCCACCTTATTCTATAGACATGTTTATTAACTGTTTAGAAAATGAATTTACTAGGAATTTAACATGTCTAATATACTTTTGCACTTGATCCAAAATAGAAAAAATAACATTATAATTATTAGGCATATATTTAGTACAGGATAAGAGTACAGCACTTAATATTAATTAATGTATTAATACTTAATGCAAAGGATTCAGAGTTGCAATTAATAGTTTTAAGTTTCAGGTTTGTAATACTTTACATGTTATCTCTCCATGAGAGCAGGCCATAATGCCAATTGTTTTTAATTTTCACTTACAGTATCCTGGTATCATGGCTCCACTTAGCATGTTCTTCACGCAGTGAGCAAGTAGCAGCATCCTTGATCTTAGAGAGACTTTCCAGTATTCTACTAGCCTGATGCATAGTGCTCTCTGGCACTATGGAACAGTGCCAGTCTGGAGGCGATATCCATTGTACACTTGGCTGTACCAAGTCATTATTGGCTGCTGCAGGAGCTTGAAACTGCAACGTAGTTTCCATCGACTTCAGGAGCAGAACCAGAGGCTGATATAGCAAATATTTTTAATTGAAGGGTCAGTGACCAGCCTAGCCAATAACTCACATGGAGAGACCACCTGTAATGTATTCAAGGCCTGGTTGAATGCACAAAAGAGTTTGACAATATTAAAGTTTATTTCTTCTTTTTATATATATTTTAAACTATTTAATGCAACACATATATCAAATGATTGTTTACTTACACAATTTTACTATGAAGATAACAGTAGGTACTTTACTTTAGTAATAGAGGGAAAAATTATTTTTCATTGTTAAACTGAAAACAGAAGATTTCCAATACAATCAAGATAACTTTTTATTACCATTTACTTAAATATGCACCTTGCGGTGGCCTTCAAACAGGTTTTATTATCACAAATTTATTTTTTGCAATCAATACCAATCTAAGTTTTTAGTGAACAATGACTTCTAGAACTAGAACAGTTTAAACGTTTTCAGTTTGGAAGATGTTTTACAAACTCTTTATTATTGACTATAACCATATTGACTAGCCACCTCATATTTAAATAAACTTATTAAATTACAATTACCAATCAAAGAAATTTACTCTATTTATTTAAGAGAGCATATCTATAATCTTTTTCCTTTAGCCTAATTTCACCAATGTGAGCTTACAATTTTCATTACTCTAAAGATTTCGTACATATAATGTTAATTTAATTTATAAATTAACTATGGGAGATTAAACTCAAGTTAAATAAAATTGAAACCATTATAGTTTATGCAAGGAATGTTCTCTTTTTCCATTACAGGAAGCTAAAAACTTCTTTGTTTAAGTTATGAAAATGAATAATTTAAAAGCATACTGACTACCAGGTTTTAAAACACATTACACAATTATTAGTTTATTTAATCATAATCCAGGAAATATCTCTCCATAGTTTTTATGAACTTTTCTTTTACTTACTGAAATTTTTTTAATAGAGCCACTAATTACCTTTATTTTGTTGGAAAGAAATCTTCTGGAAGAAAATAAGCCTCACCAGATTGTGGAGAAGAAAAGAATTTATTCTTAATCTTGCAAGAAGGGGCGCAGAGCCAGATATGGCTGGCGCCCTGAACAAAGAAAAATGACACAATTTATACCCCTAAGCCTAGCACGCAAGCTCTTCCTCTGTTTCTCCATAGATTGGATACTTCAGAAGTTACAGCTTATCTAAGAAGATCTAACTTTCCCACACAAAAGTTTGTGATTAACTGCTTCCTCTATCACATTCCAACCATTTTAGTTTTTACCTGCTCCTCTTTGTCAGCTAAGGAATAGAATTTAGTGCTGAAATGGCACCGACTTAGCTCCTCCTTGGGCATCTTTCCACTGCCCTTAGGACTGGCCTAAGCTGATCTCCTCCACTGCTGTCCAACCTGGGAGTGGGAGACTGAGGCAGCAGGTCATCAGTTTACACCAATCAACAATTTTTTCCTTTATGTGAAAACTAAACTAATCTTTGTTTTTTACATTTTATGGCTGACAAAAGTTTTAAAATGGGAAACTACAGGGTAAACTGATTCTTAATTCCCTAGCCTAGTAGATAGATTTAATCTGCCACACCTAGTCTTGACTTTAAAGGTCTTGCAAAGAGGAGGCTTTTTCCCAATTGTTTCTATAATCAGATTTCTATATGACTTTTTCATCCTGCTTAGTTTAATTTGGGCTTTAAAAATATTTATTTACATATATAACTGCATATTTAATTTTTAACAATTTGAATAGAGCTCTTTTAAGAATTTTCATTTGTTAATTTGATATTATTATCCTGATGTATGAAGACATACACTGAGCAAATGGGCAGACACAAAGAGTTAGACACAGAAAAACAACTCATTGATATTACTTATAATTTGCATTATTTTATATACTGTTTAGCTTAATTTGGAGTTCAGAAATATGTATTACTTTATAACTGCATATTTAACCTCAGTAATTTGAGCAAATAGGCAGACATGAGTAGTTTGACACAAAAACATAACTTTAGTTACTTTAAACTTATAATTTTTACAAAACAAGTGTGACTGCAAAACATTTCGAAGACTCCTGAAACTTTTCTTAATTTGCACTACGACTGTGCAGTTTTACACTATGACCATGCAGTTTTACACAAGAATTTTGTTTCTTAATTGATGGATTGTAACCAAAATGTTCTCAATGCTTTAGCATCATTTTTTGTTTCAGAACTTTATATTTTACTTTGAATTTAGCAGAATTTTGGATAAGCAACAAGATTAATTTTATATATATTTACTGAGGCTATTTGAAGCCTCAGGGAGACAGACTGGTTTCTCTCATGAATTGCCACTCTTAGGAACACTGACCATCAAGGCAGGAGACTTCTCCCCCTGCCCCCCCCCTTTTTTTTGATTTTGGAGATAATAAAACTCCAGTGTTCATTTAACCTTATTCCATCAGGAAGCAATTTATTTAGTTTACACTTGAATTCATGAGAGAAAGGGTTACTCATATCAGGACAGGAGACAGTGATGTCCCAACTCTTCTCTGGCCTGTAGGGGCAGAAGCTATTATGAAATAACCATAGGCAAAGGCAAGGGGTGAGGTTAGGCTTGAAGTAACCATAAACAAAGGAAAGGTTAGTTTAGAATTTACACTTAATAGTTTCAGGCTAAATTCACCCAGCTAAAACTTCAGTTATTATCTTTCTGCCGTTTTATAATATAAATGCATTTATAAATGATTTTAACTCTTAGTTTTTATTAATTTTTTTAAAACCTGTTGATTTTATAACACCTTTAAACACCTTTCATTTGACTTATAACATATTACATGAACTTAAATATTACTTTAGTTTTTATTTTAAGGTAAAAGAATAAATCTCTTGCAGTTAGTTTGAAATAAAAAAGCTACTTTTCAGGATTTGATTTCTAGAACATAATGTTCTTTTAAAAGAGATAAGACCCTTTCTTCTTCAAACACTGAGGAAATGATGAGGTTAAAGCACAAGAAGCTATTTTGATAAAACAGATTTTCTTTGTATATTGATCTTACTCAATTTTAATCATAAAAATTTTCCTTCCACAAACCTTCTACACTTTCAGTATTCAGGTTTTGTCCCACACTCTATTCTTTCCAACAATCAATGATTTTATCTTAGGACAAAATCATCTTCTGTTTCCTTAACAATAAAAACACATTCCATATATCCCACATACTAAGTTACCAGGCAAACTTCTTACAACATATAATTGCCATTAATACTAAACAAGCTTGTTAAAATAATGAACTTTTCTTCACTTTAAATACTTAGTAGCATGTAATACCAGAAACAGTTTTTTGGAAGCAAGTTGGCAGGGGAGGCTGGCTACCGACAAGTTTTCTTGTTATAAAATTGCCTTTTATTATTATTATTATCAATTCAGTTTTTGTTTAATAATGACTTTTCTGCAATTAGCCATTTAAATACCTTAATTTAAACAATGCTTTGTTAAACTTTTATAATTATTTATACTTTTAAGACAAATTTTATCTTCACAGAACACATTCTCTTACTTAAAGTTACTACAATACCTTCTAAGAACCTGGGCAGAATGCAAAGCTATTTTGGCTTTGACACCCTAGGGAGGGAACTTTACTGCATTTATTCTGATTCTGCTTTTCACCCCCTTCACTTCCCCCCTTCCAGGCAGTTGGATGCACAACAATCAAACAGGAATGCAGCTTATGAATAGAAAGTATGGACTCACTGGAAAGGGGCCAGCTGCTCCCCCCTTTCCAGCTTTCTGTCAAAATGGGCAGACAGAACCTACTCAAATTCAGCAGCTCTCCCAGGGACTCAGCCACCCTGATTGGGGCAGCCCCAACAAACTTGGGTGCATGGCACAGACACAGATGGCTTCCAAGCCCCGGCAAAGGAGCAGACCAGAGACAAGACAGCAGAGCATGTACAAACATCTAGACTCCGCAAACAACTGGACTCCTCAGTTTTGCCCCATAATCATTTCACCCCCTTGCCAATGGCAAGGGAGGGCTCCAGCTCAACTGAATTCTACTTTACATAACCACACAACTCCAACACTAGCATTGAGCTGACACAGACAGAAGAACAATGGTCACTAATCTGAACCACAAGTTCTCTATATATATTTTCAGCATGGCTGCCCCCACAGCCATCACAAACCTTAGAACACTCAACATTTGGTATAAAGTGAATTCATTCACAATTTAGCACCATAACAAAAGATTTCAGCTAGACTTTTTCCACTGTTTTAACTTTACACCAGAGCAAGCTCCACTAGAAAAGCCAATCCATTTTCCTGTAGCCAAGTTTTTTTATTTTTTAATCCAGACCAATTTCCAGGATGTTAGGACTTGAACCTATAAATAGCCCTTCCTATTAAAATCAAGCCTCCACTCTTTTAGTGGATAGAAGACCAGTACCAGATTCTAATATGCAGTTAGACAACCCAAACAACAGGGCTTTTCCCCAGTTTTTCTCAAGGACATTAGGACTCGATCCTATAAACAGCCCTTCCTATTAAAATCAAGCCTCCACTCCTTTGGTGGATACAAGACCAATACCAGATTCTAACATGCAGTTAGACAAACCTAAAACACCAGGGCTTTTTTCCTGTTTTTCTCCTTTTTCCAGACCTAGAGAGAATGGCTTCCCCCCATTTTTCTGGGGCTACTAGGGTTCTCTTGGGAGGTAATCAGCCTCCCTTCCTAGCAATTAAAGCTAGGGCTTTCCAGACTGTGCTCACCTGGGGAGTCTTACCTTCTTCCATGTTCGGAGTTCTTTTTCGTTCCCAGAATCTTTCTCTTCAGACCTTTCATTGCCCTCAATTTTTGTAGGAAAGATTCTGGTGGAGCCCACATCTTTACTGGATTAAATTTAATCCAGGGGCACCCAGATTTGGGGTTCACCCGAGTCCTCCCAGCTTCCTCAGGAATTTGGAAGGTGTAGCAAAATGCTACCGTCTCTGGCCTTCGTTTGCATCCTGGCGGAGTCACCAAAAATGTAGTAGAATTTGAGAGAGGTTCAATTATTTGCGTATAGAGAGGCCAGGACTCAGGAATGATTTTGAGAAGGAAAAATGGTTTATTGATGGCCGGCTGGACTCGGGAGCTTTCTGTTTCAATCCCGAGCCCCGAACAAGACTTTCAAGTTCCTTTTACACTGAGAGGAAAGTTTAAATGGTCTCCTTGTTTCAGTTCTCAATAGGCTTGAATTAGCATATATATCTTCCACATCTTAGGTAAGCTTTTAGCATGGACTTCATACATTCTAAATAAGCTTTTAGCATATTTGGTTTGCATTTCCCCTAAATACTTAAAGTTTATAGACCTTGAATTGTTAAACTGTTTCCTGGGACTGGAGTCATTGCCATGGTCACCAAGGACAGGACTGCAGCCTCTTACCATTGCACAACCACAAGTCAGACAGCTTAGGTTTTCTCTGAAGAGACAAAAAGCCTCCCACCCATAGCCCACATCAATATCCCTAAATATGTGACATCCATAATTTGGATATTAGGTAAAGATAGTAATATCTGGGAAAGAATATAAAATTGGTTATGAGCAAAATATGCTGACATTAGTAAATTGAATGAGTTATAAATTATTAACATGTTTTCTCAACCTTGTTTTGTGTTTAAAAATATGGAATCTAAGGTAGCAGATGTAGCTCAAGTGGTTGAGCACCTTCTTCCCATGTATGAGATCCTGGGTTAATCCCCCCAAAATAAAAATAAAAATAAAAATAAAAATATGTAATCTAGATTAGTATTGCCTGTGTTTGTATTCTAGTTCTACCACAGGCTAACTTTGTGATGGAGGACAAATTTAGTAAGATTACTTAAGGGTCATTTTCCACAGGAGTAAAATGAGAATATTAAAGGCAACCTGATGTACTTGGGCTCAGGAATAATAGGATACTACATATATATATATTTTTTTAATCAGCTAAGCTGATGATTTTTCAATACTTAACTGAAAGTCTTTTCAAAAGTATGAAAGAAATCTCAAATTAAAAATGAACAATTTAGGAAAAGGGATATTCAACAAAGTAAAGTTATAAAACCATTTTATTTCAGATATATCCAAATATGAGGTATTTATTAAATTTATAAATTGCATTTAGAACCTTATGTATAAGGGAACAAAAAAACTTAAAAAGTGTAAGTGCATGGACCCAAAGTAAATAATGATTTCCCTTGGTGTATGAAATTATTGTTTTTATTATTTTTCATTTTTACTTAGTATATATTGACAACTGGAAATTCTCTTAGCAATTTTCTGAGGAAATAGCTATTAGTAATTATTACATTAACCAGTATGTATGGTTAAGTATACTGAAAAATAAGGGGAACTAGATTTATAAATACTTTGGGTGAATATATTGTGTTCTATTATCTATAGGCAATATTGAAAACCTCACTATCAAGTAATGCACATTGCATTTATGACAATTTTATCAATATGAATACATGTTAAAATATAAGTAAAACTCAGAATAACAGAATAAAAGGTAAAATTTTACTACAAGTGACTTTTAAGAAATTTTTTCTTCCTGAATTATTATTTGGTGATATGTTAGCTACTGAAAATTCATGGAGATGATGAAAAGGTAATTCTCCAGAAGGCAGTTTGAAGATGTTGGGGGCCTGGGTGGGAAAAGAAGTGGGAAGAGAGCTCCAAGATGGTGGAAGAGGGAACAGCAGGCTGCAATCCTCCTGCAGAAACTGTGGGAAGGTAGGCAGGTTTACCAGGCAGAAGGGAAGCTGCAGGACCATCAGGGCAATTGGAGAGGGCAACTGGAGATGGGAGACACAATTTGGAGACCCAGTTGACTGGGGGAAAGGGAACTCATAGGAGGCAGGGCACTTGAGCTGGCTCAGAGGTGAAGGAAGCCAGGACAGTGACCTGCCCGGAAGACCAGCGTTCAGCCTGCTCCTAGAGTCAGTTAAGTCCCCTGCCCCCCAGTGCTACCAGGGACTGTCCCAGTACCCAGCAAGCTCCTGAGGTGGGGGGAGCTGAGGAGCAGGTAGTGAGGGAGTCCAGCACCCAGCCAACTCAGGGGGAGAGAGCTATAGCGGAGAGGGGAGATGATGGTCAGACTAGGGGAAAAAAAACAAAGGACACCATCAAGCATTGAAACAGCTCCAGGGAGAGGGGAAGGTGGAAACTGAGCAGGCAAGTCTGCCACACCCACCCACCCTGGGTGGGAGAGGAAATGGGTCAGTTAGGGGGTGGGATGAGAGGTGCATAACAGCTGTGGAGAATGAGAAGCCTGGAGAGGCAATTAGAAGCCTACATGTCCTGAGGTAAAAAAGGGCAGCAAGAACAGACGGCAAGCCTTCAGAAACTGTAAGAAGCCCTCTCTAGCCTGTGGGATGGGTGCTGCTCAGCAGCTAAACTCCTGCTTCACCTATACAAGGTCCCTGGTACCACACACACACACACACACACACACACACACACAGTCTTAACTGGCACCAGGGATTAGGGAGGTGGGAGATGCACTTCAGAAGTTATAGGGAACAGGAGTTGAAGGACAAGCAGCCTAGGGACAGGGAACTTTACACTCTCCTGCAGTACATTCAGTGGGTTATGGCAGGATATATAATGTCCAGCATCTGTCTCTGCAATATCATTTAGGACACCTCAAGTCCCAAAATGTCCCTACATCTCATCTCTTCTTCCCTCTCCCTGCCCTCAGCAACTTACCGTGGCCACTTTCTCCAGATCAGTGCTACACTTTCTTCCATTACAGTCACAATAGTTCTATAGTAGAATCCCAGTAAATTCACTCTAATCCATATTTTATTCCTCCATCCTGTGGACCCAGACAGAATGGTGCCAATATGTAACTCTCCACAGAGACAAAGATTTTGATATCCTTGAACCGTTGTCTGAGAAAGGAGGTAGGATGGCCTTCTACTTGCATAACTATATCTAAACTGTGGTTTATAAGCCGCTGAAATCAATGAGAAGTTGGATGTGCTTGAGACAACACAGGACTGAAAAATTGCACATACCCTCCTCACACATTGTTTTTTTTTCCCTACTTGTTTTTCTTTTCAACTACACTTTTTCTGCTTTTTTATTACTAAAAACACCCCATTTCCATTTTCACTTAGAACTGATTTTGTGACGATTCCCCCAGTTCGTTGCTTGTACTCAAAATAGATCATCTTTTCACTGAGAGTTAGTTTTTTTTTCCTTTGTGTCAATGGTTTGGAAGGGCCTGTCTGTTTAAAATAGCCATCTTTACAGCAACAGTTGCATTTCCACCTTATGATTGCTCATTCCTTGATCTTGAGGATTTGGGTATGGTGATGACCACTATGCTTCAATTTGAGAGTGGGTTATTTTGATTACTTAAATAGGGCACTCTGAAATATTTAGAATAAGTTGAACCAAATATTAAAGAGGAGCAATGAAACAAAATCACTAGGCAAGAGATAAAATGACCATCAGTGAATTGGAGGGTAGAGTACCTGAACTTGAAAATACAGAAGACTAGAAAGAGAGAAGTATAGAAAAAAATGGAAGAAGGTTTCAGGGAATTGAAAGATAATGTGAAATGCACAGATATACATATTGTAGTTGACCCAGAAGGGGTAAAGAAGAGAAATAGGGCAGAAAATATTTCAGGACTTAATGACAGAAAAATTGTCAATGGTTATGAAAGATATAAATATCGATATCCAATAAGGACAATGCACCCCAAACAGAATAAATCCAAACAGAGCTACTCCAGGACACCTACTATTCAGAATGTCAAATACCAGAGAAAAGAGGGGATTTTGAAAACTGCAAGAGAAAAGCAAAGTATCATGTACAAAGGAAGCTCTATAGGCCTAAGTGTAGATGTCTTATCAGAAACCATAGAGGCAAGGTATGAACTGCCAGCCAAGAAATCCTTATCCAGACAAACTATCCTTCAAAAATGAGGGTGAGTTTAAAATCTTAGCAAACAAAAAAATTAATAATAACTGAGAGAGTTTGTTACAAAAAGACTGGATCTAACAGGAGATATTAAAGGGACTTCTATGACTGCAGACAGGCAAAAGATTTGGAGGAAAGTGTAGGAATGAGGTTTATTAGTAAGCGAAACTAAAAGTGTAAAAAAACAGACAATAGTAAGATATGACAAAGGAAAACCAAGGATAAAATGAAAAAGGTAAGTATTACTTTTATAATAAGAACAATGAACATTAATGAAACTCCCCAATCAAAAAAAACACAGACAGACAAAATGGATTTAAAAAGTATAAGCCATGTATATACTGCCTGCAAGAGACTCCCCTTAGACACAAGAACACAATCAGGCTGAACAGACTGGGAAAAGATAGTTCATACATTTAATAACCAAATAAGATCTGGAGCAGCAATATTAATATAATAAAAATAGATTTTAAGTGAAAAACTCTTAAAAGAGATGAAGAAGGTCATTATATATTAATAAAAGTGACAATTCACAGAGATGAAATAACAATGATAAGGAATGATTTACTGTAAAAGTTTGATATGAATTTTAAAAATACATATTTGATTGTGTTCGTAACCTGGTCTGCTCCTCTCACTGTATTAGATTGCATTAGACTCAGGGGTTTCACTTTTACTTTATTAAATGAAGATTAGGGATTTTATTTGACCATGTCATTAGGGTGACTCAGTTTAAGTCCCCACCTACAGCTAGCTTATAGCAGTGGGCTATATAACTGGATGCTCAATCAAAGAGAGGGAAGCAAATACACAGAGAAAGATAACACAGAAGTAGATATGTAGGAAGAGAGAATGCTCCCTAGACACAGCCCCAGGAAGAGAGATGAACTTGATAGTCTACAGCAGATCTTGTGGAGAGAACAGAGCAGCTGAGCCCAGAAATAGAGAAGCCATAGGGAAAGGGACAAGCCTTATACCAGCCTATAGCTGAGACAAGAAGCTGGGATCATGGAGCCTTAAGGAGAAGTAGTAAGGCTGAACCCTTGCAGACATCCCTGCCATCTTGTGTAAACATGTGGCAACAGACTTTGGGTGAGAATGTACCTCCTCTGGTACCTTGAGTTGAACTGTTTAGGGCTTGCTAACTGTAAGCTTCTACGCCAAATAAATACACCTTATAGAAATCAAAAGAGTTCTGGTACTTTACATCAGCACCCCTTTGGCTGACTAATACATATACCTAACATGGGTGCCCCAAAATACATGAGATAAATAGTGGCAAAACTAATGAAAGATACAGATGTCTCTACAATAATAGTTGGAGATTTCAATACACCTCTCTCACCATTGGCTACAACATTTTGGCAGAGGGTCAATGATTACAGTGCTTGAATATATGATAAATGAATTAGACCTGACAGATATTTAAAGAACATGATACACCAAAACAGCAAGGTAAACATTCTTCTCAAATGTTCGTAGATCCTTTTCCAGGGAATAACATATGTTGGGATACAAGACAGGATTCAAATTTAAAAAGATGAAAAAATATACAAAGCGTTTTCTCTGATCATAAGAGAATGAAGCTGGAAATCTTAACAGGTAGATAAAGAAAAAATATAAATATGGAGATTGAACAACATGTTCAAATAATCAATGGATAAAAGATGAAATTGCAAGAGAAATCAGTAAATATCTTAACACAAATGCAAATGAGAACACATAATATCAAAACCTATGGGATGCAATGTAGGCAATGCTGAGAAGGAAATTTATCGCCCACAATATTTGTGTTTAAAAAGAATTAAGAGCTACAATTGAATAATTAACTGCATATCTGGAGCAACTAGCTAAAGAACAGCAGCTAAATCCAAAGGAAATAGAAGGAAAGAAATAACAAAGATTAGAACAGAAATAAAGAAAATTGAAGACAAAAAATGTAAACAAAACTAAAGTTGGTTCTTTGAGAAGATCAACAAAATTGACAAAATCTTAGTGAGACTGACAAAGAAAAAAAGAGAGAAGATGAAAATAAATAAAAACAAAAGTGAGAGGGGGCACATAACCACTGACTCTGCAGAAATAAAGATCATAACATTGTACTATGAACAACTGTATGCCAACACATTAGGCAGTGTAGACAAGATGGACAAATTCCTAGAAACACACAAACCACCTACACTCACCCTGGAAGAAACAGAAGACCTCTGCAAACTAATCACAAGTAAAAAACATCCCCAAAATTGAAAGTCCAGGACCAGATGACTTGACAGGTACATTCGACCAATCACTCAAAGAAGATCTAATACCAAATTTGCTCATACTCTTGCCAAAATTTGAATAGAAGAAAATGCACCAACCTCATTCTTTGGTGCCAACATCACCCTTATACCAAAGTCAGACAAAGATATTGTAAAAAAACAAAATTACAGACCAATGTCTCTAAGGAATATAGATGTAAAAATCCTCAATGAAATACTTCATAACTGATTCCAAAAGCACCTTAAATGAATTACACATCACAATCAAGTGAGATTTACCACAGGCATTCAAGAGTGGTTCAACACAAGTAAATCAATTAGTGTAATGCAAAAAATTAATAAATTGAAGAAGAAAAATCACATGATGATCTCAATTGATGCAGAAAAGGCATTTCACAAAATACTGCATCCTTTCTTGATTGAAACACTCCAGAACATAGGCATTGAAATATATTTCCTCAATACGGTAAACTGCATGTATGAACCAACCACAGCTAACATTGTACTCAATGATGAAAGACTGAAAGCATTACCACTGAGACTGGGAATAAGATAGAATGCCATATGCCACCATTGTTATTCAATACTGTGCTAGAAGTTCCAGCTAAAGCAATTAGGTAAGGAAAAGAAATAAAAGGCACCCAAATAGTAAAGGAACAAGTAAAACTTTTGCTATTTGCTTGTAATATTGCCCATACCCAGAAAATCCTGAAAAATCACAACAAAGTTACTAAAATTAACAGATGAGTTCAGCAAAGTGGTGGGATTAAGATTGATATGCAAAATCAGTATGTTTCTGTATTCTGTTAATGAGTTATCTGCGGAATAAGTCAGATAAAACTTCCATTTACAATACCAACTAAAATAATCAAATATATAGAAATAAATTTAACCAAGGACATGAAAAGACTTGTATTTAGAAAACAACAAAACATTGCTAAAACAAGTCAAAGAAGACATAAATAAATGAAAGAAATTCCATGTTCATGAATTGGAAGGCTGAATATACTTAAGATGTCAATTCTAACTACTTTGATTTATAGATTCAATGTAATTCCAATAAAATTTTCAATATTTTTTTATTACAGAAGTTGGAAAGCCAATTATCAAATATATATGGATTTTTAAGGGAGCCCAAAAAGCCAAAAATGTCTTTAGGCATAAAGATAGACATATTCGACCAATGGAACTGAATCAGGAATTCAGAAAAAGCACCTCATATCTACAGTCAAGTGATTTTTGATAAGGTTATCAAACCCACCCAGCTGGCTAAGAACAGTCTTTTGAACAAATGGTGCTAGGAGAACTGGACATTCATATAAAAAAAAAAAGAAACAAAGAAGATCCCTATCTCACGCCATATATAAAAATGAACTCAGAATGTATCAAAGACCTAAATATAAAAGCTACAATCATAAAATTCCTAGAAGAAAATGTAGGGAAACATCTTCAAGATCTTGTGGTAAGTCTTGGTTTCTTAAATTCCACACTAAAGCACAAGAAACAGAAGGAAAAATAGATAAATCAGACCTCATCAAATTTAAACAACTTTGTACTTTAAACAACTTGTTAAGAAGATGAAAAGGCAACCCACACATTTTCAGAAAGGAAATTTCAGGAGAAAATTTTCAAAAACCACATATCTGATATTAGTTTGTTCTGCATATTATATGAAGAGATCACACAACTTAATGATAAAAAGACAAGCAACCCAATTAAAAATGGGCAAAAGACTTGAACAGACATTTTTCCAGAGAAGAAATACAAATGGCCAAAATGATAATCAACATCACTAGCTACTACAGAAATGCAGATCAAAACTACAATGAGGATCATTTCATGCCTTACAGAATGACCATTAATAAAAAGGCAGAAAACTACAAGATGTGAAGAAATTGGGAACACTCCTTCACTTTTGGTGAGAGTGTAAAATGGTGCAGACTTTGTGGAGGAGAGTTTGGCAATTCTTCACAAATCTAAATATAGAACTGCCTTATGATCTAGCAATCCTGCTACTAGAAATATATTCAGAAGAACTGAAAGCAAGGGCATGAAATACATTTACACACCAATGTGCAGAGCAGCATTATTCAAAATTGCTGAAAGATGGGAATAACCTGGTTTCTTTTTTTATTTAAGATTTATTTATTTATTTATTTATTTATTTATTTCTCTCCTCTTCCCCCCACCCCCACCCCAGTTGTCTGTTCTCTGTGTCTTTATTTGCTGCGTTGTCTTCTTTGTCCACTTCTGTAGTTGTTAGTGGCATGGGAATCTGTGTTTCTTTTTGTTGCTTCATCTTATTGTGTCAGTTCTCCATGTGTGTGGCGCCATTCCTGGGCAGGCTGCACTTTCTTTCGCACTGGGCGGCTCTCCCCTACGGGCGCACTCCTTATGCGTGGGGCTCCCCCATGTGGGGGACACCCCTGCATGGGGCCGCACTCCTTGCGTGCATCAGCACTGTGCATGGGTCAGCTCCACACGAGTCAAGGAGGCCCGGGGTTTGAACTGCGGACCTCCCATGTGGTAGACAGACACCCTAACCACTGGGCTAAGTCTGCCACCAACCTGGTTTCCATCAACCAATTAACAGATAATCAAAATGTGGGATATACATACAATAGAATACTATTCAGAAGTAAAAAGAAATGATCTTGGGCTGAATATGACAGCATGGATGAATGTTGAGGACATTATGTTGGGTGAAATCAGCCAGAAACAAAAGGAAAAATATTGCATAGTCTTATTAATATGAACCCAACATGATGAGTCAACTCTTGGAGTTAAATTCTAGAATATAGGTTACTAGAAAATAGAATGTGGATTGAGAAGAAGAAACTGATGCAGCGTGAATGTAGACTGTTTAATAAGGGGGATTATAAATGTGGGGAAATGGTTAAAGTTGATGGTAAGTGATTATAGTGAGTATCATGAACACTGTTGGTTTATAAGTGTGATTGTGGCTGAAAGGTTAATGACAATTGAAAGAAAGCTAGAGGATAAATCTAGGGACTGTATAACATACTGATTTTGGTGATAGATGATCATTGGGTTTAGTAGTATAAATGAGAGAATGGTTTTCTATTACAAGTTGCTAAGAATAGGGAGATATATGAGGAAATACTGCTAATACTAGTCAAAGGTATGCACTATAGTTAAAACAATACTGTATTATTTTTAAAGTAATGGCAAAGACGATACTGAAATAATGCTAAGGGTCAATAAAGGAGGAGTGCAGGGGGGTATGGGTTTTTTCCTTTTGAAGTAATAAAAATGTTCTGAAATGGAGTGAGATAATGACAGCACACCACTGTGATGAAACTGAGAGCCAATGTGTGTAAAATTTTAATGAATTGCACAAGGCAGGGGACCATATAACATAGTGAACCCCATGGTGAATGATGGACTGTAGTTAACAGTACAAATATGAGAGCATTCTCTCATGAACTATAATAAATATACAATACTAATACATGATGTTAATAATACAATGATTTGTGAGAAAAATAAACCACATATAAGATATGGACAATAAATATCAGTAATATGACAATGTTCCTTCACCTTTTGTAACAAAAGTGTCACAGCTATGTAAGGTGTTGGTAGTGCGAAGATGTATGGGATTCCCAATGGTATACATGATTATTTTGGTAACTCAAAACTTCTCAAATTAAAAAAAGTAAGAAATAAATGTATTCTAAAAATATCATTCAAAAACTATTTTCAATAAAATTCTACTAATGCTTTGCTAAAAAAAATGAAAAATCCAGGACCCATGCTAAAGGAGACAAGAAATGAGGCTGTCACAAACCAGAACATGTCACCCTAGAATAAGAAAGAGGCAGTGTCCACCCTCTCAGGCTGGGGAAACATCTCTAACGGTCTCCATTTCAACCAGAATCTTTGGACAAATGAGATCTAGCTCCATCCCTGCCCCCATGCACTTAATGTCTGTCTGTAGATGCTGGCTTCTTTGTTTATTTTAGGAACTAGAACATAGAGATTATAAGCACCATCCCTGGAGTCAATCCTGTTGCTACAATTTACTGTCTGTGCTGCTTTGGGCAAGTTACCTAACATCTCAGAGGTACACTTTCCTCATATGGAAAAGAGAGTCATAATCACGTCTGTCTGCTAAGGCAGTTGTGAGTGAAGTGTCTGGAACAGTGCCTGGCACACTTGGCTTGGCTGGAGTTGACAGCTCATTGCTATTGGTATGTACTATGGACAAGATGCTTTTGAGTGTAAGTAGAGGTGGTTGATGGATTAGCTCAAGGATTTGCAGGGTTTTCTAGTATAGTGTTTTAAAAAGCTTAAATAGAGACAAAGAACAACAATTGGAAGTTTCATAGAAAAATCCAGAAATCTGACTCTGTTAGAAAAATCACAATACTGTGGCACAGGAGATTACCAGCTGCCCTCAGCAGAATTCAGCTGTCCATTTCCAACCCCTCATCACTGCTTCACTTTCCATTTGTAATTGTTATTATTTTTCCTACCCAACAGCTTCATTGGTCCATACTGATTAGCTGGTCCCTATTCACATTTGTGCTTGTAACCTTAGTACACAGTAATGAAAAGAAAATAAACATGGTTCTCTCCCCATAGGACTTAGGGGCTGCTGTCCTAGAATAGAATGAGATGACTGTCTCACTGAGGAGGCCCTTTATCTAGAGAGCCCTGTAAAATCTTGCTGAATTATAGAAAGAGTTATCCACAACCTTGCTACTGCAGGTGCAGTCATCAGGGGCTCCATGGAAATGAAGACGCTCACGCCCTCCCCAAAAGGACTGAAACAAAATTTGTATTTTAAGGAGATCTCCAGGTGGGCACATCAAAGCCTGCAAAGCACTGCTCTAGACCTAGGAGCCCCGCTGGGGGTGGATGAGGGTGTTGAATCTTCTGAAGCTGTAGAGGGACTACTTTAGTCCTGCTGGCCCTTGCAGAGTAAGAGCTATAATAGGAAAATCTCTGGCTGTTGTTATTGCTGCTGCAGTTACTCTGCAAGACCTCTGAGATGAAGTTGGGTGTAGGGGTGCAGTGAGGGTGGGAATATCCTGCTGGGGGCAGCTGGACCTCCTTGGTCCTTAGGTGGTGGCTGCCAAGTAGAGCTAGCTGAGGGCTCCCGCTGCGACTGACACTCAAGGTCCTGAGGCTGCTGAAGAAGGTGCTGAAGGGTGGAGGAGAGCATGGTATCCCCACCAGAGGATATGACGCAGTACTCCTGGGGCCAGGAGAAGCCTCGGCAAAGAGGAGTGGCTGGTTTCTTCTGGCTTAGATGTCCCTGTCGTGATGGAGGAGCTGCCTTTGACCTCAGAACGTTGTTTTTGCTTCATGAGGAAGATCTCATTGTCATATTTTTTCGCAGTTTGATCCAGGGCCCAGGGTCATCCTTGTTGCAGGACTCTGGAGGCAGTCGTTGAGAGACAGATTGTGGCAGATGAGGTTCTACCAGCAGACCTCGCTGTGCCTGTGGAAAGGGAAGCTGCTGGCCACGAACTGGTAGATGGAGTTGAGCATGAGCTTGTGCTCTGGCGTGCGCTGAATGGTTGTAGCGATGAACATCAAGCAAAGGTAGGGCAAGTGCACCATCTTCATGAAGTACTCATGGCTGGCCAGGGACAGACACCTCAGCTTACCAGAGCTGGGGCAACCTGGGCTCCAGGTATGGAAAGAAATTGTCGCCGCAGTAGAAGGCCAAGTCAGTGGCAATTGGTGGGTGCGAAGCGGCCATGGCCAGGGGTGAGCCGGCCTGGGCGAGCTGCCCGTTTGAGGGCCTTCCTTTGGGCGCCAATTCCGTGGTCCCACCTTGGCCCTCTCTGGGTGCCGGCTATGCTGGGTGCTCAGCATGGTGGTCCCATGGGTGGGCCTAATAAAACTTTTTGGTAACCAAACTGCACAATTACAGAATATGAAATGTAATCGATAGGCCTGTTTTTCACAGAAACATAAAATTTTAGGCAACGTATAACTTCTGAGTGGGTGATCAGGAGAAGGGAGCAGACTGAAGCTCAAGGTAATTATGAGTAAGTATTAACTCTTAGGTTGGCTGGTGGGGTCATATGATTTTATAATTCCTTTAAAAACAAGTGAATAACGAATCTATATAAGTAATCTGTATATCTGTATAAGTAATATATATATATATGTGCAGCAGTGATGATGGTGTATATTAAAGAAGGAATTCAGAAGAATCCAATTATATGCCTCTGAAGTTTTAAAGGGGGAAAAGGTAAAAAGGCAAGAAGCAATAAGAGAGAAAAAGATGTCAAGAGAAGGAAGTGTAAAAATTTTTATTTTAAGCATAATAGGGAAAACCTCAAAATTTTCAACATTAGAGGAATTAAATAATCTATGGCATAAATGCTTGATAAAATATAATAGGAACAAAAATATTTTGGAAGGTTGAAAATATTTACTTTGTTGTAGTTAAAATGAGAAAAACATAATTTTCTAGAAATTATAATCATAGCCATATATAACAATGCATGTTAAAGTCATTTCCAATAGAAAAATTGGTATGAAATACATCTAAAACTTAGCTGTGGTGTCCCCTGGGTACAAGACCTATTTTTCTGTGTTTTTCATAACTTCTTATTTTAAAATATTTAAAGGAATATTGGTATTTTACATGAAGCAATACTTTCTGATTTAAAAATTGTCAAAGCAAAGGGAAAAGTTATTTAAAATAGCAGTTTCCATTAAAATAGTTTCCGTCTTTTGGACTGTATATGAATATGAAGAAACTATGAATAGGTGCTGACTTGCAATATAGTTCTATATATTGCAAAATGAGCAGAAAATATCATAAATATATTAGAGAAGTTGTGAATCTTCATAAACTGTAATTTTAATGCAAATCCTTAAAACCAAGTATTAATAGTTCTTCAAAATGATTTTAAGTGAGGAAGTCAAGTTGCATGAATAGTTTGATATTCCAAACAGGAAATAGTTCTAAAATAGGGCAAAATATTGAAAGTAGCTAGTATCTTCTACCTAATATGATACTCTGAAATTAGATGACTTTAGATCTTCATTGAATGCTTTGCAATTAGAGGAGATTAATAGGAAAAATATATTTTAGCCTAATTGTCTTCAGTAAAAACTCAGATATATTAGCTGGATGATCTGCAGAGGGCAGTGATATGAAGGGAGAAAACAAAACAAAACAAAAGAGAAACACCATAAAAGGAGAAGGGACCAAAAAGGAAAGGAGGTGAACTCAAACAGCCTCTTTCTGAAAGTTGCCTGGTAATTGGAAAGGTTTTCAGAGTTTGGGGGAGGCACAACACAACAACAACAACAAAAACACAGGCCTCAGAGAGTCCCAAATTGTGTTAGTTTGTCAGAGAATAGGGTTATACGAATTTGGTCTATCCTTCAATATCTCTGTGCATTCAGAGGTGCAATGAATTCTTCAGACACACCTTTATTTTTTATTTTTATTTAAAAATTTTTTTAACTATAATCTTTAAAGAAGCTTTAAATTACATGACTGTTACATCAAAAATATGGGGTATTCCCATGTACCCCACTCCTTCCCCCTCCCACACTTTCCCATATTACAATGTCTTTCATTAGTGTGGGACATTTGTAATTACTGATGACTATATATTGAAGTATTGCTAATAACCATGGATTACAGTTTGCATTATAGTTTCCACTTTGTCCCATACAATACTATAGGTTTTGCCAAAATGTATAATAGCCTGTATCTGTCATTGCAATGTCATTCAAACAATTTCAATATCCCCAAAATGCCCCCTTGTTACACTTATTCTTCCCTCTCCCTCCCCTCACTGCCTTTATATCAATGGTACTAGTCCCTCCATTGCTAAAATAATAATACTTTAGTCCATAGCTGGATTCCACCCTTCTATTTGTTCATTACTCAATCTTGAGGATTTGGGCTTGGTGATGCCCACTCTTTCTGATTGAGAAGGGGCTTACATCCCATATGGCAGATGGATGGACTGCTTGCTTGCAGTTGTAGATTATCTTTATTTTTTGGGTTGGGCATTGTCCATCATCATCCTTTTTTAGTTGTCCTGGGTAAGTCTGATGTATTGGAGAGTAGGTGTTGCAACTCATACTGAGATTCAGGGCTCAACTTGAATATGAATGATTTAATTCTCTGGGACATATATTTAACAAGTATAGAGCTAATTATAGGTGCAAATATAAGTAGCAGAAGAGCCATGTGTAGGGAAATTATAAATGAGTCTAACTCTGTTATATTAGGGAGCATAAATTCCAAAGTAAGGTACACTGACAGGGTGCCAAATTTCTGAGATTGTCTGCCCTGTTCATGATGTCTAGTTGTCTCCAGAGCCTTCAGGAGCCCCACTGTTTGAGGCACTGCACACAGTGGCACTCAGTGAGATCTTGCTGAGATGTGCATTACCTCTGAAATGACCTCCAGTCTCACTTTGTAATCTCCTAGCTATAAAAACTAATTTGTATTTAATATTTCCTCCTTTTGGTCCAGACCTTTTCCAGATGCATTGCTAGCTGTTGCTTGGTAATAATTCCTTGGTGCCAGGGAGGCTTATCTCTGGGAGTCATGTCCCATGCCTGGGGGAAGGTAGTGTGTTTATATGCTAAATTTGGTTTAGGGAGAGGCCACTTTTGAGCAACAAGGAGGCTTTCAGGAAGTAACTCTTAGGCAATATATAATACTAAGCTAAGTTTCAATTTTACAAGTAAAGTTTCTTAAGTAAAACCACAGAGCTCCTTTATATTGGAACATCCTGTTGTTCTACAGTGCACATATGCATCTGGGTTTCCATTTCAAACACCACCAAGTTATCTCCTTTCTAACCTTGTTTTTCCTGCCCAGGAATGCACCTTTATATGAAGTATATTCATGCTTATATACTTGAGTTTATATTGCTTGGTCAAGAAGTATACATAAGATATATACCATATTCTCTTGGAACAGGCTTCTGTTTAGATTCAGCTTATTGAAGGAAATGGTCCGTTAAGAAGGAGGAGAAAGTGGGGAAGTCAAAAAGAGAGAAGGAGGAGAAAGAGAAGGAGACTGAGCAGACACGATTCTGATAGTATTAGGATCAGGGCAACACATTTTCAACAATCCATTTTCAGGGTGCCGAGTTCTTTAGCTGTCTGTTCTGCTTATATTTTTTGATACCTCTAGAGCCCTCAGGAACCCCACTATTTAAGTCACTGTTTACCCTGGCAATTAATGAGATCCTCCTGAGACTTGGATAAGCATAACCTCTGGAATGACCTCACAACTCACTTTGAAATCTCTTAGCCATAAAAACGCATTTGTATTTGCCATTGCATTGCAAGTTGGTGCTTGGCAACAATCCCTCAATGCTAAGGAGGCTCATCGCTGGGAGTCAGGTCCCACACTGGGGGTGAGGCAATGTATTTATATGCTAAGTATGGCTTAGAAAGAGGCCACTTTTGAGCAAGAAGGAGTCTTTCAGGGGGTAACTCTTAGGCAATATATGATACTAGGCTAAATTTCAATTCCACAAGAAAAAGTTTGTAAGTACAATCATCAATGTCAAGGTCCTGACATAATGGAATATATTCCTTCACTAGCTATTGCCCTTGCAATCAGGGGATTCTTGATATCCTTTTGGAGATGTGACAGAACCCACAGGGAATTCAATTTGCTTTTGGTTATTGTGTGGATCTCCACCCACCGAGAAAATGTCCCATGAACACTTGAACATAGTCATAGGCCTTAGAGGCATGCCCCAGGTGAACCCCTTCCCATGTATCCCCACATCACAACAGCAAGCAACAGGGAACCTCCCTGCTAGTGCTGTGACCCTCCTGTGAACCAAAAGCTCTTGAAAAATGAAATGAACACAATAACTGAGTAAAATTAATAAGAAAAGGAAAAATAATTTAAAAACCATACTTGACTCTCACTCCAGCCCTGGTGATTTATATTCTAGATCGGACTCCCTGAGTTTGATTATTCTAATTATTCATATCAGTCATATCATACAAAATGTGTCCTTTTTTTGTGTGTCTAATTTCACTCAGCATAATGGGACTTTCTTTAAAAAGGTTCGTGATATCTGCCAATAGGGAAAATTTTACTTCTTCCTTTCCAGTTTGATGCCTTTTCTTCTTTCTTAGTAACTACCTTCTCTGTCTAGAATTTCCCATATAATGTTGAATAACAGGGGTGACAGTGGACATCCTTGTCTTGTTCCAGATCTTAGAGGGAACACTTTGTTTTTCACCATTGAATATGATGTTAGCTGAGAGACTTTATATATGCCTTTGTAGCAGTTTGATATGGTTATGAATTCCAAAAATAGATGTTGGATTATGTTTGTAATCTGGTCTGTACCTGGTTGTGATTAAATTATGATTAGGGCTTTGATTGGGCCACGTCTTTAGGGGCAAGGGTGGGGACTCACCCCTTGGTGGGTGGGAACTCACAGATAAAAGGCATGCCAAAAGACAGAGTTGGAGGGTTTTTGATGTTGGAGTTTTGGTGTTGGAGTTTGATGCTGAAACATTAAGCTGGAGCCCTAGGAAGTGAACTCACAGAGGAAAGAGAAGGAAGTTCCAGGAAGAGAGGAAACTTCAGCCCAGGAAGAAGCAAATCCTGGGAAGAGAGAAACCCTAAACCCAGAGAGAATCAAGACCCTGGAAGGGAGGAATCTAGGAAGACTGAACCCTCACAGACATCAGCAGTCATCTTGCTCCAACATGTGAAAATAGACTTTAGCGAGGAAAGTAACTTATAATTTATGGCCTGGTATCTGTAAGCTCCTACCCTCAAAAAAAATACCCTTTATAAAACCAACCAATTTCTGGTATTTTGTATCAGCACTTTTGCTGACTAATACACCCTTTATCATGTTGAAGAAGTTTCCTTCCTTTCTTATTTTTCTAAGTGAGTTTATCAAGAAAGGATGCTGGGTTTGTCAAATGCCTTTTATGAATCAATTGAGGTGATCATGTGTCTCTGTACCTCATTTTGTTAATGTGGTATATTACATTAATTTGATGTATTCATGTTGAACTACTCTTGCTTACGTGGAATAAAGGCCACTTGATCATGGTTTACATTTTTTAATGTGCCATTGGATTCAGTTTTATCATATATTGTTGAGGATATTATATATATATATATATATATATATATATATTTTATATATCAGAGAAGTTGTGAGCATACAAAATAATCAGGCATACGTTGCAGAATTACCATACATCTACCCTTCACTGACACCTTGAAATTTTGAGTAACATTTCTTACAGATTATGAAAGAATATCATCAGACTACTTCAACTAACCATGGTCCATACTTACATTTGGTATATTTTTTCTATATATACCAAACTATTAACACCATATATTAATATTTTGGTTGCTATTCTTCGTGAGAGAACTTTGTCAAATTTATACTGTTAACCACAGTCCATCATCCACCACACGGTTCACTGTGTTACACAGTCCCATGCCTTATAGAATCTATCCAAAACATACTCTTTGTGGCTGTCACCTTCATCATAAAGTTGTGCAGACACTGCCTTACTCAATTTTTTAACATTTTTATTAGTCCAGAAGAAAAAATTACATATCCCCATATTTGATGAGGATTTTTGCATCTATATCCATAGGAGAAATTGATCTGTAATTCTCTTTTACTTGTAGTGTCTTTATCTGGCTTCAGATTTATAGTTATGTTGGTTTCATAGAAGGAGTTAGGTGGAGTTCACTTCACTTTAATATATTGCAAGTCTGTGAGCAGGATTCATGTTAGGTTCAACCCCCACAATTTCTGTTATGTTTCATTTTATACTTTCAAATTCTTCCTTATGCTCATACATAGTTTTATTACTCTCCTTTAGCTCTATATCCATATTACCCTTCATCTACTCAAATTGATTAGATTTATTTAAACTTCTTTGATTAATCATCTCCTTTGAATGTCTAATTCATCCCATTTAATGAGCCATATCTTATTTCCTTGTATATTTGTAATTATGTGTTATTGGTTGGGCATCTGCTCTTTTGATTTGTAATCATTGAAGATCAGTTCCTTTCTCTTGTCTAGGGTGTTATTGTTGATTGGCTTTGTGTTAAGGTGCTTCTTTAATGCTTAGTTTAACTTATTCTGGACCTTGGTTCAACTCCTAAGATTTTCCCAGCTCTCCTTCTTCTGTTTCTTGCCATGGATACTTGGTACAATTTTTAAGATTGTACTTTTGTGTACTTATTTCACCTGCAGGAGAAAGCATCCTTTCCTCTGCTCCTTCATTACAAATCTTGATCTAACTAAACTAACAGACTAGTTTTCATGAAGATTTGTCTCCCCAACTCTTATGGTTTGTCTTAATTCTCTGTCTCACCAAAGTCCCCATTTTTCCTACACTATTATATTCTGGGAATGATAATTTCCTGCAGCAATGCAGTTCCCTGAAAACCCTTTTTTTATGAGAACTGTTTGCTTTTGCATTCTTGCCCATTATGTAACTTGCCCTATGGACCCAGATTGGGTCAATTCAGAAAGATGGGTCAATCAAGAAAATTCAGTTTGCATTTAGGTGACACAATGCATAGAGACTGGATCGACTGTTGCCAAATATTCTGCCACAGTCTCTCTTTTTTTTGCCCAGTGTGCCCATTTTTTAGTGGCACTCCTCAGCAGCTTATGTTCACCATGGGTCTCTGTGGAATTGCATCCCTGTGCCGAGAGATGCATGGGTTTCTAATTTGCTGCTGTGAAAGGCTCTATAGTCTGCATCGATGATGGGAAGGACCCGGGATGCATTGGCTCTGCACAACTCCCACACTGTAGACAAATTGAGAGGGGAGGACACAGATTGGCAGGTCTGGGAAGAAAATCTCCCACCTGATATTGGAGGTTATTTTTCCTTTCATTGATTCTGCATTTGGGGAAGGACACAATCATACACCAGTATTATACTGAAGAGGGGTATAAGCCCTACTTTTTTTTTTTTCTTCCATGATTCTGAGAGGTGATTTTTCCAGGGCAATATCTTACATTACTATATTGAAGATGTCACTTTCTCTATTTATCTTTCTGTCTTTATTTTCAACCTCATTGCATTATAATCATAAAATGTCTTCAATTTCTATCAAACATACTTTGGAATTTGTTGAGACTAGCTCATTTGCTTGGTGTGGGGTAATTTTTATAAATATTCCATGTGGAGTTTGAGAATTCTTCTCTAGTTTTTGGATGCAGCATTCTACACTGAAGGAAATTTTGCCATAATGCTAAGGTCAAATCCAAATAATTCCGCCACTTAATTTTTTTATTTTATTTTTTGTCCTGAAGTTTTTATTTTTTTAAAAAAATTTAATATACATTTTTATTTTTTAAAAAGAAACTTAGATTGCATAAATAATATTAAAATATATATAGGGGTTTCCCATATGTCCCACTCTTCAGCCCTCCCACATTTCCCCACATCAACAACATCCTTCATTAGTGTGGGACATTTGTCACAATTGATGAACACATCTTTGAGCTTTGCTGTTCAGTGATAATTATAGTTTACTTTGTAGTTTACATACTCTCTTGCAAGTTATTATTTTTGCAGGTTATTACATGATATGCAATGGTCTGTATCTGTCATTACAGTGTCATTCTGGATGATACCCAAGTCCTGAAAATGCCCACATATTATACATATTTTCCCCTCTCCTCCTCTCAGACCTTCCAGTGGCCACTGCCTCCGCATCCATGGTAAAAGTTCCTCCACTGCTAGGAAAACCAGTATACGGTAGAATTGTAAGTGTACTCTAGTCCATCATCCATTCCCCAATCCTGAGAATTCGGTGATGGTGATGCCCATTCCCATGGGGCAGATGGATGGGACTTTCTTTCTTGCAGTTGCAGACTCTCTCTGTTCCTTAAGATGGTCGTTTTTAGTCATCACCTCCTTGCTAGTTGCCTGGGTGAGTCCAATGAACTGGAGGGTAGGTGTTGGAAGTCTGTTGAGATTCAGGGATCAACTGGCACATGGACAGCCCAAAGATTTAAGTCTCTTGGACATCCAACTATTAGTCCTAGTAATAACTACAGATTCAAATAGAAGGGACAGCAGAGACATGTGTAGGGAAAACACAACTGAGTCCAACTTTACCATACTGGGGAAGAACGTAAATTCTGAAGGAGGACCTACCGGCAGGTGCCTAACTCCTGAGATGTCACACCCCTAGCCATATAAACTCATTTGTCTTCATCCTTTCCCCATTTTGGTCAACATCTTTTCCCAGGTGCATTGCTAGTTGGTGCTTGGTAGTAATCCCTGGGTGTCAGGGAGGCTCATCCCTGGGAATCATGTACCATGCTGGGGGAGAAGGTAAGACATTGATATGCTGAGTTTTGTCTAAGAGAGAGGTCACATTTGAAAAACAAGGAAGCTCTCAGGAGGTAATTTTTAGGCACCCCTTAACTATGATAAATTTCAATTAGAGAAGTAAAGGTTCATAAATACAGTTATCATAATAAAGAGACCATCAATGGTCCATCCTCCTTTGTTAGTTACTGTTCCTGTACTCAGGGGATTTGTGCTGTCCCATTAGAGAATGTGGCAGAGCACCCCAGGATGGGAATTTGATATTTCTTTGATTATTGTGTGGATCTCCACCCACCATGACAATGCTCCATGAACAATTGAACACATTCATATGCCTTACAGTTATGCCCCAGGTGAACCTCTTACCATGCATCCTCCATCTCTGACACCCTGCACCTATATCTTTCTCTGCCATAGTTGCAACCCTTCTGTTATCCAAAACTTCTTCAAAATTGAAGCTAACAAAATAACTGAATTCCATTTATAGGAAAATGATGCATTAATAATGGTTTTAAAATAATGAATAAAACACAAAAATTTTTGTTTAAATAATAAAAAAACAAAATTTAAAAATATTTTACCATTATGCTTTTCATCACTATTAGATCTGTTGTTTTGTAGGTACAGTAACATTTGTTTCCATTTATTTGCCCAGTGTCTTAATTTTTTTTCATTTTGTCTTCAAAGAAGCTTTTGGTTACAGAAAAGTCACGTACAGAATATATGTGATTCTCATATACCCAACGTTCCCTTTTTCTCTTTCCCCAATTATATAACATTTTACTTGTTATATATTTCTTGTAATTGATGTACAATTATTGAAACATTGCTACTAACCATGATCAGTGATTTACATTGTGGTTTACATTTTAGACTGTACACTTTTATAGATTTTGATGAAGTTTGAAATGGTCTGTATCTATCCTTGCAAGATCATGTAGAACAATTCCATCACCCCAAAAATGTCCTGTGTTCTATCCATTCTATTCCTCCCTCTCTCTCCCTTCAAGACACATGTTAACCACCAGTTTAACTTATTGAAGGACCTGATTCATAGTTACTTGCAACAACATTGAGGACTTGAGATACTGGCATGACCTTCCCAGTTAGACACTGTTTATGCTCTCAAGAGACTCCCACCCTCTATTTGAGATCATAGCAGGACTCCCTGGTTTTAACATCAGTAAGAAGTATAGAGGAATAAAATTTCAAAAGTCATATAGAAATAATGAAACAAGAAGCAGAATAGAGAAAAATATATAAAATTAATTACAAGGCTGGAATGATGAGAAGAGAAGGAAAAAAGATGATAGTCAAAGTAAAAAAAAAGAAAAGAAAAGAACAAGAAAAAAAGGAGAGAAAAATAAAAACATGAAAAATTGAAGACCAAACAAAAAGAAGTGGAATGAAAGAACAACAGAAAACAAAATAGCAAGACGAAGGAGAGAAACGAAATATCATAGGTAGAAAAAAATCAGTAAACAAAAAACAAACAGGGGAACAAAGGAAGGGGAAACACAACAAGGAATAAGAGAGCAGCAATTCACTTTTTTAAAAAGGAGAAAGAAGGGAAAAAGGAAGAAAAAATAAAAAATAAACCAGGAAAAACAGCTTTCCCTCTTATATCCCTAAGGATCTTCTCAAGCTGCTGGTGTTCATCAATCAATCACCCAGCAGCCTATCCTCTGCGGATTTTTGAACTGGGTTTCAGTGAGTAAAATAAGGAAATTTTTTTTAAAAAGTCTTAAAAAAAAAAAAGAAACCAGGAAAAGCTAATATAAGGAGAATATCTATATGTTCCCTGTCATAAACTTTCAGCTGGATGCTTAACAACTCAGTGAATCACTTCTTTAAGAAGAGCCAGGAACTGAAACATGGCACTCATACATGTAAGGCAGGGATTCCTCCACTGTGCTAACCTGCCTCCTTAGGTTATTTAGCTTTTCAGAAGGCTATCTGCCCACTTTCCTTGAGCAGGCTAAATTCCTTGCAGTTTGCCAGAGTCTTGATGATTAGACATCTGTCTGTCCCTGCCTCCTCTCTACTTAAATTCCTCTTTCTACCTGGGCAGCTGGGCATGCCAGCCTCCTTGAGGAGATGCTGCTCCCCTCTACCTGTTGTGTCAGAGTCCCTTCCGATATTCGAAGGGGACTCAGCTGGCCAAACTCACCACCAAGAAATCACTCTCTACACTCCCAGACCTCTCTTCCTCCCAGGGAATCTGCCCTCACACTCAGTTCGGAGGAGGAAGCCAGTGGCTCCATGTAGGTAGTTTGCCCTGAGAACGAGGTATATGCACCACTTCCAGCCACAGGGTTGAGCAACTCTTGGTCTTCCTTTGTCTTCTTTATTTTTCCAGTACCCTCCCAGATGACTGAGAACACCTTCCCATTCTATATATATCCAAAGCGTCTGGCAAGGAGGAAGACACCCACTCTCCTCTCAGTTAGATGCAGATTACCAGGAGTTTATTCTTGCTTAATATCTGAGGGGTGGGGGAGAGGAGCCCATCCTGGTAGCCAGGAAGTTTAATAACTCACTATTGATTGTTTTGGCTTCTTTCTCTCTGTCCCTCACTCTCTTGAGAGTTGTGGAGCAGTGTCCTGGTCTACTGTACCCAAAAGCAGGTCCCCAAGGCAGCCTTTGACTCAGTCTCCATTGTTTAGTGAGAGCTGAGCCTTATCTGCCTAACTGCATGGCCATGTTCCCACAACCACTTTATGTGAAATATGGCACTGTTGTGAGATATTTTTAAAGGAATGGGCTGGAAATTTTGCAGAGGAAAAGGAACATGTAATTTATAATAAATTCACATTATGGAAAGTCTTGTTACATGATGTTTTGTTAAATATCCATTAGCTAAAATTGGAAATTGTGCTCTTAATATCCTGATTATGTTTTTGTATGATCTATCAGTTACTGCATGGTGCTTTTTAAATCTTTGTTTGATCCAGATTACTACCTGGTATAACACCTCTTCTGTGTAAAGAACTTCCTTTATCATTCAATGTAGCTCTAGTTCTAGGAAAATGAATGATCACATTTATTATTTCTATTAAAAAGTCTTCATTTTGCTTTCATTTTGAAAGGCATCTTTGCTGAATATAGAATTCTGGGTTGAGAATTTCTTCTTTCAGTACTTCAAAGGTGTCACTCCACTGTCTTTGGCTTGTGCAGGTCTTGATGAGAAGATTGATGAATTTACTTTTGTTATGTGTGCAATGTTCCTATTTTCATTATTGCCATAAGATTTTGTGTGTTTTTTTTAACATTTTTACTGTAATAGTGTATGTTTTTTTTTCTTTTTCTTTTTTGTTATTTGCTTGGTGTTATTGGGGCTTTCTATTTCCCTGATAGATTGACTTACTTTGTTGCTATTGTCTCATCAAATATTTTTCTCCTGTTTATTGTATTCATGGGAGTGCAGATACCTATATCTTAATGACATCTTAATGCACAAAATCTCTTGCATCTTTTGTTTTATTTTTGTTTCTCATTCTGTTCTTGTTTATATTTCTAGATGGATAATTTGTATTCACTGACATTCACATTTATCTATTCTTTTTCAAGTACATCTAATTGGATTCATCAAAGAATCCTTCATTTCTATTATTGCGTTACTCCTGCATTTATATTTCACCCTTTTTATGGTTTCTATGATTGTTGAAATTATCCAACTATCATGAATATTGTCCACCTTAACATTTTTAATCATGTATATTTTATTTTATTTTATTTTTTAATTATTTATTTATTTCTCTCCCCTTCCGCCCCCACCCCCACCCCAGTTGTCTGTTCTCTGTGTCTATTTGCTGCATCTTCTTTGTCCACTTCTCTTGTTGTCAGCGGCATGGGAATCTGTTTCTTTTTGTTGCATCATCTTGTTGTGTCAGCTGTCCGTGTGTGCGGTGCCATTCCTTGGCAGGCTGTACTTTCTTTCGCGCTGGGTGGCTCTCTTTATGGAGCACACTTCTTGTGTGTGGGGCTCCCCTCTGTGGGGGACACCCCTGCGTGGCAGGGCACTCCTTGTGTGTGTCAGCACTGCGTGTGGGCCAGCTCCACATGGGTCAGGGAGGCCCAGGGTTTGAACCACAGACCTCCCATGTGGTAGATGGACCCTAGCCACTGGGCCAAGTCCACCTCCCTAATCATGGATATTTTAAAGCTCATGTGTGATATTTTGAATGACTGCTTTATATCTAAAAGTGATTTCATTGAATATTTTATCTCTTACGATGTTTCCCTTGTTTCTTTGGTGTATCCCATAATTTTTATTGAATGTAAACATCATGTGTTGAATAATAGAAAAGACTGAGTTAATATAAAGTATGCCCATAAATGAACATTGTTCTTCTGTCAGAAGATTCATATGGCCCTTAAGAGAAAATAGCCAGAAATTTATTTGGGTCAGGGTTTGTGGTTTTCTTTACTTACAGCATTCCACAGTCTTCAAATTCTTCCACTTATTGATTGATATTATCTGTGCTTAAAGAGGGACCTCAGGTGGCAGAGAGTATTCTCAGTCTTTCTGCTCAATTCTGAACTTTCAACTCTGCCACAGTCCTCTCTGGGGTGAAAGTCTTTGCTACCCTACCTCGATGGCACAAGACATTTTCATACTACGTTAAAGTGAAGACTCTACCCTGTCACACAACTGTAACTGCTCACCTAAGAATGCCAGTGTTCTGGGGCACCCATTCTTTTTTTCATGTCCTAGTCCAGTCTTTCTTTTTTTCTTTTTGGATCATTGACACTAAATTTGGCTTATAGTTTACATTAGCAACTCTCTCCCACACAATTTTATAAGTTATGACAAGATCTATAATTGAATGTTCTGTCATTGCATCATCATTCTGGACAATTGCAATATCCCAAAAATGACCTTTGTATTACACTTATTTTTCCACTGTTTCCCCTCAGAACCTGTGGTGGTCACCTCCTCAACATCAATGGCAAAAGTTCTTCATTGTTGGAATACTAATCTCTATAGTATAATAATAATAAGTTTACTCTAGTCCATTGTTCATTCCCCAAATCTGAGGATTCTGGGATGGTGATGACCATCAGTCTTTCTTTTGAGGAAGTGGTATATTATTTCCAAATGAGCAAGATTATTCAAAAGGAGCAAAATTTTCATGACTGCCAAATGAAGACTCTATTGGCAAATGAACTGTCTAGCTGTAAAGACTCAGTATATCCCACTTACATGACATCTATCTTTTGAATATTAGGCAAAGATAGTAATATCTTGGAAAGAATATATAATTGGTTATGATCAAAATATGCAGACATTAGTAAATTGAATCCATTATAATAATTCCATGTTCTTTCAGCATCATGTTTTATTTCTGAATGTGGAATCTAGATTAGTATTTCCTGTGTTTGACTTCCAGCTCTACCACATACAACTCTCTGACTGATGCAATTTAGTAGAATTCTTTAAGTGTTGGTTTCCACAATTGTAAAACCAGGAAAACTGTAAAATTCAGCATAATCAGAAGGACCTAGCTATTTCCAGGTATAAATAAGATACTACGCATTCTAAAAATATTAGCCATGCTGATGATTTCCTTATACTCAATAGAAGGGCTTATCTAAAGTTTGAAATAAGGGACCAAAACTCAAAGTTAAACGTGAACAATATAGGAAAAGGGGTATTCAACAGAGTAGAGTTATAAAGCAATTTATTTCACAGATATATCTGAATATGAGGTCTCTGTTAAATATACAAATTATTTAAAATTTTATGTTTATGGAAATAAATCAATAAACAAATATAAGTAGATGTACCCAACATTAATAATGAATTTCCTTGTGTGAAATTATTGTTTTGCTATTTTTCATGTTTAATTAGTATATATTAGTATATGTTGATAAATTTAAATTATTTAAATTTTATCTAATGAAATGACTATTAATAAATATTACAGTTACCAGTATGTATGGTTAAGCACTCTGAAAAATAAGGGGAACTAGATTTATGTTTTGGTGTATACAGTGTGTTCTTTTATCTCTGGGCAATATGGAAATCTCACTATCAATTAATTAACACTTTCTTCATGGCAATTTGGTTAATATGAATATGTGTTAAAATATAAGTGGGGAGTAGCTGTGGGCAGGTGGTTTAGCACCTGCTACCCACATGGGAGGTCCTGGGTTTGGTTCCCATGCCTCCTAAAAAAATAAAATTAAAAAAACAACAACAAGAAAAACAAATGAAAAAAACCAACTTAGCGTGCCAATGTGGCTCAGGGGTTGAGTGCTGGTTTTCCACTAATGAGGTTCTAGGTTCAATCTTTGGCCCCATCAAAAAATAAAGAAATAAATAAAAGCAAACCTCAGAATAATATAAGGCAAAATTATACTAAAAGTTATTTTAAGAAATTTTCTCTTGCTATATTATTCTTTGGTGATATGAAATGCTACTGAAAATACATGGAGGTGGTGAAAAGGGGCAGTTTAATGGTAATGTGTGCCTGGGTGGGAAAAAGAAGCATCAAGAAGGGGGAAGTACAAACAAACTAGAGAAAGCTTCCAATCTAGTCTCTTATACATTTGTATAAGGGGAAATGGTAAATACAAATGAGTTTTTTATGGCTAAGAGATTTCAAAGTGAGTCTGAGGTAATTCCAGTGGTTATGCTTATGCATGTCTCAGCAGGATCTCATTGACTGTCATAGTAAATAGTGCCTCAAATAGCAGAACTCCTAAGGGCTATAGAGACATCCAGCCTATAGGCGGGGCAGATGGCTTAGGAGGTTGGCACTCTGCCAGTGAACCTTACCTTGGAATTTATGTTCCCCAGTGTGACAGAGTTGGACTTACTTGTGGTTTCCCTACACATGACATTTCTACTCCTTCTATTTGAACCTATAGTTAATACTATACTTGATAAGGGTATGAACAAAAGACTTAAATATTTGGTCCTATGATGTGCTATTTGGGCCCTGAATCTCAGCAGAGTTGCAACACCTATTCTCCATTTCATTGGACTCCCCCAGGACAACTAGCAAGGAGATGAAAACTGACAATGACCTTCTCAAGGAACAGAGAGAATCTAAAACTGCAAGCAAGAGAGTTCCATCCATCTGCCCCATGGAATCTAAGCCCCTTCTCAATTAAAAGAGGAATGGTTATCACCATCCCAAAATACTCAGCAATGGGGAATGAACAATGGACTAAAGTAGACTTATTATCATTCTACTACAGACTTATTGCTTTTCTAGCAATGGAAGACGGTGTATCATTTAAATAAAGCAGTGGCCACCAGAGGCTCTGAGGGGAAAGAAAGCAAAAAATAGGTGTGATAGTGGGACATTTTCAGGACATTGGAATTGTTCTGCATGATATTACAATGACAGATACACGCCATTATATATTTTGTCAAACTTTACAAAATTGAATGGAACAGAGTCTAAACTATAACTTAACCAAAATCCATGGTTAGTGGCAATGCTTCAATATGGATTCTTCAATTTTAACAAGTGTACCACACTAATGAAGGATGTAGTGAATGTGGGAGAGTGTGGGAAGGGGAGAAAGTAGGGCATGTGGGAATCCCACATTTTTTTAATGTAACATAATGTTGAGAAAACTTTTTAGAAAGTATAAAAAGGAAGTATGACATGTTTAATGTGCTTAGGTGGGCATCTGGCACAGGGGCAAGCTTCTAGGGAGTGTGTGAGTGCTCATCTTATTATAGTGTGCTATGGCATTGGATGGAGACCCATACAATGAGTGGGAAAATGTTCCCCCATCTTGCAGAGGCCTGATATTCTCAAAAAATAGGAAGGGTATTTCTTGAGAACACTGATGACTCCCAGTGGATGAGGACAGTCTAGTGTGTCGAGCCCTCAGGATTGTTGCAAGTATCTATGAATCTGGTCATTCAAGCAGTGAAGCTTGGTTGTCACTGTGGGTTCTGAGGGGAGAGGGAGAGAGGAATAGAACAGATGGAGGTGGGGATAAGCAGGTGGCAATGGAAGTGTCACACAAGATTGTGCAATGATGGATATAGGACATATTAAATTTCAAGAAAAATTTATAAAAGTGTATAGTTTAAATGTAAACCATAATGTAACTAAAAATTTAGAGAAGTATACAGTCTAAAATATGAACTGTAATATAACCAAAATTGGACCATGTTTTGTAGCTATGTTTCAATATTGGTACATCAGCTGTAGCAAATATAACATGAACATATAAAAAGATCATTGCTGAGGAAGGGGGAAAAGGCTTTGATTTTGGATATATTGGAGTCCCCTATATTGTATAAGTGACTTTACGGTGATCTAAAACTTTTTTGAAGACAAAAAAAAAAATTTTAAAAAAAGGATGCCTTGCCACTGTACATACAGGGTAACACCTATTAAAGTGTCGAAAGGCAAAACATTAAAAACAAAGTTTTATGACATTTTTCATTTTAATACCCCAATTTATTTTATGCTTTATTTTAGTTTTTCTAAATTAGTATATATTCTATTTCTAATCTTTAAACTTATCATTACTATTTCATTTTCCTCCTAATTGAATTTGGCAATATATTAGACTTTATTTTTTAAGAAATTTTGGATCACAGAGGCGTTCAACTATGGCAGGGGTAGAACACTGGTACGGGATGTTATTGATGGGGGACACATGGTTGGGAGGAAGTTCTCCAGGGCATGTATATAGAGTATAAAATATGTTCAGATATTTGTTAGGTATTTTCATAATAGGTAGAGCCACAAATGACAACTGAGGGAGTGCCGAATTCCTAGCCAGGGGAGCTTTGTCACATTCCCAATTGAACAGCAACAACCCCCAATGCAAGGGCCCTTCATACTGATGACCGTGCTTATAAGCCTGCATGCCTGAAATTTCAACTAGGCCTAGACCTGCAGAGTGCCTAAGAGTTACCTCCTGAGAGCCTCCATTTTGCTCAAATGTGGCCACTCTCTAAACCAAACTCAGCATGGAAATGCATTACTTTCCCCCCAGTGTGGGACATGACTTCCAGGGATGAACCTCCCTGGGAGTGCCAAGGGATTACTACCAAGCACCAGTGGTGACACAACTAGAAAAAGACCTTGAATAAAAGGGGGAAATGGTAAAGACAAATGAGTTTATATGGCTAAGAGACTTCAAAATGAGTCAGGAGATTATCAGAGGGGTCACACACACACCTCAGCAAGATCTCAGAGATAGCCAAAGTAGATACAAACCCAGGTACTGCTGCTCCCAAGGGCTATAGTGACACACAGGTTCTACAGTCATGGCAGATGACTCTGAAGTTCAGTGCCTTTTCAGTGGGCCTTACTTTGGAATTTGTACTCCTGAGTGTAATGGAATTGGACTCAGATGTGACCTTTTTACACATGCCTCTTCTGTCATTTTTACTGAAACCGTGGTTGATGCTGGGGTTGGTGTATACTCAGGAGACTTGAATTTCTGGACTGGCCATGTGCCACTTGGTACCTTAGCTTCAGCAGAGTTGCAACACCTACTCTCTGGTTCATTGGACTTACCTAGATTAGCTAATAGGGAGGTGAAGATGGTCAACCACCATACCAGGGAATTGAGAGTGCTTACAACTGCAAGCAGGAGAATCTCATACATCAGCCATGTGGGTTCTAAGTCCCCCTCAATTTAGATATGGAGTGTACATCACCATCACAGGGTCCACAGGATGGAGGAATAAAATATGGATGACAAAGAACTTATTGGTATTCTACGTTAGAATTATTGTGCCTCTAGCAATGGAAGAAATTGTAGCATTGATGTGGAGACAATGACCATGGTAGTTTCTGAGGGCATGAAGAGGGAAGAAGAGATGTGATGTGGGGGCATTTTTTGGGACTTGAAGTCCCAAAAATGATATTGTAGGGACAGATGTTAGACATTATATATCCTACCATAACCTACTGAATGACTGGGGGAAAGTGTAAACTACAATGTAAACTATAATCCATGTGGTATAACAGTGATCCAAAATGTATTCACCAAATGCAATGAATGTACCACAATGATGAAACAGGATGGTGATGTGGGAGGAGTGGGGTGTGGGGTGTGGGGAGTATGGTAACCTTTTATATTTTTTAAAGTAACATTTTTTTTGGTCTATGTATCTTTAAAAAATGATTTAAGGGAAACAGACTTGGCCCAGTGGTTAGGGCATCCGTCTACCACGTGGGAGGTCTGTGGTTCAAACCCCGGGCCTCCTTGACCCGTGTGGAGCTGGCCCATGCGCAGTGCTGATGCGCGCAAGGAGTGCCCTGCCACGCAGGGGTGTCCCCCGCATAAGGGAGCCCCACGCACAAGGAGTGTACCCCGTAAGGAGAGCCGCCCAGCGCGAAAGCAAGTGCAGCCTGCCCAGGAATGGCGCTGCCCACACTTCCCATGCAGCTGACGACAACAGAAGTGGACAAAGAAACAAGATGCAGCAAATAGACACAGAGAACAGACAACCGGGGGGGGGGGGGGGGGGAGGGAATTAAATAAATAAATAAATCTTAAAAAAAAAAGATCTAAAAATTGAAAAAATAAATGAATAAATAAAATAAAAAATAATAAAAATGAAACTAAGAAAGGCTTACAATCTAATCTTTTATACATTTCAGTGTGAAACACCTTGTATCTTCCTATTCCTCAAAACAACATTAATTCCATTCATGCATAAGTTCCATCTTAGACTTTATAGTAGCTTTCTGGAGAGAGCTTCCATTTCCAAAGCAGACTCAAGAATTCATTGGTTAAAAAACTTATTCAGGCACAGATTGTTAAGACAATCAGATTTTCTCATGTTGTTCAGATTGTTCAGCTGGTTTGGACTTCTAATTTTTTTCCCTTTCTGACTCTGATGCTCTTCATTAAATGTGTTTTTCTCCACCTCAAACTATGTATTCTCTCTATGTATCTTGTCATCATACTCAAAGACCAAAATATTTTTCTGTTAAATTGTCCATTTTATGAATTATTGTCTTGATATTTCCTTATATTGTACTTCTTGATTTTAAAAACTGGCTTTCTGAGGATCCACTGATGGGACCCTCTTTGTAATCTGTCCTGTGCCCTCTGGATGCTCCCATTATTGTTGGAGATTTGGGCCCAAAGGGTATCGGGAATGAAGCAAAGAAAAAGAGAGAATGAAACAGAAAGAAGGAGAGAGAGCTGGGATCAGGGGGTTTTGTGAGTAGAGACTCAGCAGACAACTTTATTGTTTACAAGGGGCTCTCTATATACCCCAGTCTGCATGAGGACAGCAGCAACATGCAGTTAACTATTAGCGTTATTCATGATCTAAGGGAATTCAAAAAATCTTATCTCAAGGTACAAAGTCTAAGTGTTCTATCTAACTACAAAGTGAATGTGCTCATCTTTTCTTTCAGACTTTAACAGCTTCATCCTGTTTGCTTGAAACTCTTAATTGCCTCATTCTTTAAGTTGCAAGCATAGCCATGGAAACAGCACCTCTCTCCTTGGGAGACCACTATGCCTCAGTTTCCAACACATTATGTAGGCATAGATCTCTCAATATCTAAATCTCTCATTTACTACTATGGTACCTCTGTCCATTCCAAACTTCTCACCTTCCCCAGAAACAAGACCAACCACTTTATTCTACCTTCCATTCTCTGCTGGTATGGGCACTTGGTGATTCCAGTTCACGTGGCTCACTCTTCTCCATAACAATCACAAAAAGGAGGGAAAGTAGACTTATCATTGCAGCCAAAAGTCTATACAGAGAAAATGGTTGAATTAACATCCTTACTTGATGTTCTGCCTTGCCTCTATGACAAAATAAAACTGAATTATCTTTCTCATCAACCTAGTAGATCTCTGAATTGTTTAACAGGGTTTCTCCATCCAAAATGAAGAGCTGTCAGGAAATTATCTTATTGTCAATTTATCAGGTATCTTGTAGTAAAATAGTTACCCATCACCCTCTGTATTTGATTGGCTAAAATTGAAGGTATTTTCTCAAGGTCTTTTTCACAGCTGTTTTCACTTCATTGGTTTTCAGGCTATAGATAAGGGGATTCACTAAGGGAGTAACCATACCGTATTGTGCAGGGAAGGTAAACTCCAATTCTGAACCTGAGGTTTGCATGAGATGGCTTAGCACAGCTGAGCCATAAAATAGGAGCACTACCATTAGGCAGGAGGAAAAGGTGGAGAAGGCATTGCTTCTACCTGAGGAGGAGGTGATGCCCAGGATGGTGGGGACAATGTGGGCATAAGAGATGAAGATCAGAAAAGAGGTTCCAAGTCCATAGAGGAGGATGGAACAGAGCATGACAGTAAAACTGGGGTAGAGATCAGAGCAGGATAAAGGAAAGAGGGCAGCTCACAGCTATAGGGGAGATTGTATAATCTCCACAGAACTCCAAGTTCATAGCTAGAAGGATGTTGAAGAATGCAGCCAAAAGCCCAGACCCCAGGAACCCAAAGCCAGCCCCTTACAAAACAGGCTGTTCACCACCTGGCCATAGAGCAGAGGATGACAGATGGCAGCAAAGTGTGCCATCACTGCCAGCAGACAGACTTCAGTTATCCCACTTACACACCAAAAGAAGACTTGAGCCAGGCAGCCCTTCACAGAGATGGTTTTCTTCTGAGACAACAGATTCTCCAGCAGCTTTGGCACTGTGACAGAAGAAAAGCAAATATCCTGGAAAGAGAGGTGACTCAGGAAGAAGTTCATGGGTGTGTGGAGGTGAGAATCTGCCCTGGTCACCAGTAGCATCATCAGTTTCCCTGTCATGTTCAGGAGGTAAATTTGCAAAAACATCACAAAGGGCAGAGCCTGGATGTGTGGGTCAGTAGACAAACCCAGGAGGATGAACTCGTTGATGGTGCTATGATTCTCCAAGGCCATTTAGAAAGGATTTTATCTACAAACAAAATAGTAGCAAACTTGAAATCTCTTGACCACAGTCAGTTATCAGAAGATGGAGTTCTCATCCCAACTAGTTTATATTTCACATCGAAATCTAACTTGATTTTGTATATTTATTCCTGTGCTGATCAGCTACTTCAATCCTTTACCCTGTGTCAACCCTGCAAGCATACTAATTAATGGCTGATCTTCCAATCTGGATCATTATAAATTAGTTTGTTTTATTTTTACGCATAACATGTGCTTAACAATATTCTCTATTCATTGTAAATATTAATGGAATTCTTAGAGTAGATGTTCCAAAACATATCTTTCTTCTTACTTTGTATTTCATTCCCATTCAAATATTTTCTAAACTGTATACTACTAAGATATTTTTGTCTTCATTTAATTTAGCTTCCTACATAGCACTTTCACCTGTATCACCAATGTGTACTCAGGGACAAAACTGAAATATTTAGCCATGGGCATGTGGGCAAACATATGCCAGTATTTCCTTGAGTTCCTGTGTTAGATGTTGGGATGGAAGAAATAATGGAAAAGCATACTAAAGCATACTAGAGCTATTTTTCAGAAGAAAAATTGAGAATCTCAGGTAATACAACTGTCTAAATTACCAATTAAAGAATCATAACATGACTCCACTATGTAGGATTGTAAGAAAAGAGAATTTCTTATCGAAGAGTGTCTTCCAATCAAGGTTATTCAGGGCAGTGCTCTCAACTGACATTCCAAGTCCATAAGATTGTCCACATATTATGTTCAAGAGAGTCTCGATGCTGGGCCAGACTATTGCACTTACCCTGAGTACCAAGAATTTTCCTTTTTTTCCGCATCTATTCAAGTTTCTGCTCTGTCTGAAATGTTTTTTCTTTCTACCTAAATCTTTTTAGTATTTTGACACTCATTTTAATTTTGACTTTTTTCATATATCTTCCTAGAAAATTACTTTCTATGAGCTTACCATTTATGTTACAGTAAAACAAAATTGTTTACTGAGTGCCAAATGAGTGTTTGACACTACTAAACACTTGAGTTTAATATTTAAGAAAAAATGAGGGAAATAATTCTATGAAGAATGTTCAAATGAGGAAACAATTGTATATAGACAACTTCCAAAATGTTTAAACTTACAGTAAATCACTTGTTTGTTCTATTCTGATGGTTATTGGTAAGACGTGTTTAGTAAATTCCTTTTCCCACTCTCCAATGACATTATAATTATGTGATGGAGGTCATTATGCTCTATAATTTGCCACATCCAGAACACTTGTAACTGTGAAGGGAAATGCCCATAGTGGAACTCAATGAGAATTTGGTGAATGAAGAAAATAATGAGCTGAGTGATACAGTCTGTTTAGCTAAAATCTAGGGGGAAAGTCTTGAGATCCACAAGTTTGATAAAGACCAAACAGTGAGGGGAAGTGTAGCGAAAGAGAAAGAAATGCTTGGTGTATATGTATCTGTGCCTCTGGGTGTGTATGTGTGTGTATGTGTTCATGTAAGCTCTGTGGAGGGTCTAGTAGTGGACTGCACCTTTGCCCATCCAGCACCTACTACATCCTTGTAACGGAGACATCATCTCACACCCACTAGGCAATTTTAACTAGACTGAAAGAATTATTTAATCCCATTATGTTCAATCTACAACCATTCATCCATTCATTTGCATGTCATCTATTTATTTATTTCATCATTTATCCATAACCCATCTTTCTATTCTTTTAGAAGCCATCAGTACCACTCAGAATTCTTTGTTGATTTCTTTATTCTTCTACCATTTTTTCATCTATAAATTATTTATAAACAAGTGCTCCAAATTACCTGGAAAATACCAAAATATGCTAGGTATTGAAAGGAAAAGCACCTTGTATTTAGTGCAATTCAACTGTAAAATCAACAATTCTATTTGTTCTTTTTACTTTCTGATTTCAGTTCATCACTGGCCATTATTCAGTACTTAATTCTGTTCTTTGCTTTATCCTCATACTTAACTTGATCCCTGATCTGTGTTTAAACACTCATGTTATACCTTATCATCTTGAATCTCCTACTTGGTATTGTTACTCCCTACAGTTTTCTGACAAGATCTTTGAACTCTTAACTGAAGCTGTGTTTTCTATCATTGACCTGATATCAGAGTCTCAAAGTAAGTGTTGCTCAAAGGACTCACAATAACCAGTTACCAGGCTAATAACAAGTCTACAATTCTTGACTGCAGACTCATCCTTGTCATTTACTATTGTTCCTCAATACTAACATTGAATTTTTACTCAACTTCCCAAATATGTAACTTTCTTAGATTCAGTCTAATTCTCCTTATATTCAGTTCATATATTTGTTCTGCCTGGTAAGTAATATGCAATAAAGATGGCACAATACACTCATAGTCAGAAATGGTAGAATAATTTGAGGAAATAAACAATTCTAAAGAGCCTCTCTTATCTTTGGATTTATTAAAATTATGTTGGAAAGTAAAACATTTCTCTACTACACAAGAAAGATTAATTAAATAATTAACACTAATCTTAAAAATCTGAACAATTATGCATTTGGAAATTTTTGCGTGAACTGGGCAAATAATTGCTTTAATTCCTCCATATTTGTTTTTTAAATCCACTTTGTGTTCACTTATACATTTAGATGTATCATAATACCTTATTTTCACATTAAAGTTTCAGGAAGGAGTAGGCTTCCAGTTGGGGATGTCTGGCTCCTTACAGAGAGATGAGAGATTGATGCAGAAGTTAGTTTAGAGTGATTCTATAATTAGGAGCTAGGCTTACCAATGATCAAGGAGGGCAATACAAGAGATTTCTCAAATATGCTTCTGACATATAGCACTGTCCACCAAGCTATATATCAGTAGGATGCTGAATTTTTAGTTATTTTAAGAGCCACCCAATTCAATCACTTAGGACTTATTCCACTAGAATAAGCATGTGTTTAAAGATAGGCAACACTTCAAAGCAGTAATAATAATAATTTTTGATCAAAAGAATGATCAGCCTCAAATGTATTTAATTTTAACATTTCACAAATGTTCAGATTGATGTGTCAATGATAAAGGGAAGAGAGTGAGGCTCAGGGTTTACTCTATTCAACAAATTTGGGAGAGTGTTCTAGATGAATAAAATTCAGGGAATTTGATATGAGGCATTTTAGTACCATGAGGATCTGGGAGGCCCATGGAATAGGATTTTGACAAAAATATGTGGGGGTGGAATAATAGCATCAATGCATTTGATTTTTTCCTTAAATATCTCTTGGCATCTATCCCTCCTTCATTTGATTTAGCAACTACATTCGTTTGATCACTTGAGAAGTTTGAGGGATTTCGAAAAAGCAGAAAAATAAATTTGCCAACATTTGTGATTGGACCATGAGAAAGAAAATCCACACCTATTCTGATGTACCCTCTCCATTTCTCCCCTGAGTATTTATTCCCCACTGCTCTGTTCTTTTTCCCATTTAATCCTAAAGCATGGACTAAAACAGTTTGGGCCCAGAATACATGGAATCCCCTTTTCCAATAACCAGCATCAGTCATTGTGGTCAAATAATTTTATCCTAGATGCTGCTTAGAGTAGCTGAGCACATGGACTCCACTGCATGGAAAATATGAAAATCTTCCTAATCTTAGGGATACATATCAACACATAGAAAATCTATGAGAAGTCCCAGGGTAAAGAAGTATCTCAGAGAGTCAAAAAAAGAGTTCATCGGAGGAGAAAGAGAAAAGTACTCAAGAGAGAGAGAAAAACTTAAGAGCAATTGTATAGACAATTACCTCAGTCTTGGCTTTTATGGTTTGAAAGAAGTCCAGCAGCTGTGGTCTTTGCTGGGGCCAAGAGACAACTATATTCATGATGAATAAAGATTAAAATCCAGTGACAGTAAGTGCAGATGATTTTTCTATTGAGAGTCAAAGGAAGGACATGAAAATTTATTATCTTAGAGCTACAAATGCATAGAGGGAGAAGTTGAAGCGTATACATCATCTCAGTTTCAGCATGGTCCTGATTTTCTCTCCTTCCAGCTACATGGAACAATTGACAACCTCAAAAACAGGTAGAAGGAGTTTCTTGTTAATGGTCTCTGACTTTATAGAAGGGGTATCTGTTTATATAATATCCTATCCAATTCTAAATACTGTGCTATACTAATCCATGAAGAAAATGATTCTATGATAGAACTCTTCAGAAGGGCAGGTACAGGTTATTTCAGCCATAATTGGCCAGCTGAGCCTTGTAGCCCAGGAGACATTTACTTATTTATTTCCTGGAATCACGGGCAGAAGCCCAATTTGGATCTCACTAGCAAACAACTCAAACTATAAAATCCTCAGGGAATTCTTTTTTAGTATGGAATTTTGAAACTTATTTCTTCATTGAAACTATGGCTGAGAACTCTTGAACAGATAGCAAATTGGTTGCTTGTGAAGAAGGATTTATAAATTAATAATATATCGTACCTATGTGAAAGAAAACCATGAAAACATTTGTAAACCCTTCACATACACAATATCCTTATGTATATAAATCAGTGGGAGTGGAAAATGGGGAAGTTTTGTGAGAACTGTATTTATCAAATTAGACATAAACAATTACATTTTTTGGATCACTCCTCAATCATGACCGATGAACTACACCTTCTTGTAAATGAGATCTACAGCTGATAATTATATCCTAATTATGTTTAAGCTTTCTATTAGAAGAAGTGAAAGAAAATTATGAAGTTAACAATCTTCATTGCACCGTTTGTATCTGCATTACACAATTGTATACACTAGTAAAAAATGTAAATGCTTGAAGCATTCTAAAAAGTAATGTGAATAAAAGTGGCAAACAGATGACTATACACAATAAGAAGACCCATTTGCCAAACAGAGACCTTCATTTAGAGAAAAGACTTACAATACGAGCCAAGAGAAAACACACGATTAGCACAGGAATTTGGTAAAGCTGTCATATTATTTATTGCACTTGGTAGGTGGCTAATGATATTATCGATCTCTTTAATTGTATTGATTTGTCATACTAGAAAATTGAAAAAGAAAAATTAAAGGTAAAAAGATACATTGTTTTTAGTAAGCTATGAATGTAAAAGTGTATTAACTTTAGATATGGAGTGATAGTAAAAGTTAATAAGGAAATACTCTCAGGAATTTGATGCCCTAAAATTGTCAATTGAGATGAAATGAACAACTTACTAAAAAATGCAATTCATCTGATCCGGTTAATAAAATGTAGAACAACTTGTATAAACCTAAAGTTATTAAAGAAATTATTTCAGTAATTAAATATTTTCTGTCATGAAACTTCACACCTAGATTGTTTTTATTGGTGAGTCCTTTCAAATTTCATCAGAGTATTTCAATCTTAAATAACTCTGTGAGACAACAGCAGAAGGACTAATACTGGACTTGTCTTATTAGCCTAACAAAACTTTTTTTTATAAGTATAATTTTAAATGAACACTTTTGAGTAAATGCTTTCAATTCAACATGTGTTTGCCATGTGCCTGGCATGCTTCAGGGAACTGGAAGAATGACCATAAAAATAATCAAAATGGAGATTCTTAAAGCAATCAGAGTGCTAAAAATAAATTATATATATATTTTTAAAAGTTTTTTTATTGCAAATCCTTTTATTGTATTAATCATATAAAAATTCAGACTTCCAGGAAAGTGGTGTTGGAGTAGGGCAATAGGGGTCATCTGTCTTATGAAAGCAATACAAGAAGACCAAAAAGTTGTCTGACAGAGCTGCTTTTGGGGTTTGCAGACCAGAAGAGTGCTATGCATTAGTCCTCGTAAGAATACAGAGAGACAAAGAGGCCAAAGTGAAATTGTGACTTACTAGCCCCCTTGGCCAGCAATGGCACCCATGCCCTCTGCTGCAGCAAAGAACTTGGGTAAAACCTGTGGCTGACTTCAGCCAAATGAGAAGGAAATGGTCATCTTTCTCACTGAGAAGAGGGAGGGTACAATCGAGGGCAGGGAGTGGTTTCTCTCCTCTGAGTTTCCCCAACGGACCCAGTTTTGAATCTTGGTTCTGGTCAGACCAGAATCATAAGTGGAGGTTGAGACACCTCCATGGAAAGGTTCACTGAAGATTGCCATCTGCTGGTAGGCCTGGAAATTTCAATTAGAAAGAAAAGCTTTTTGGAGTTTTTCAGGTCCAGGCAATCTTGAACAGGTTTGTAGCCCATAAGTGAGTCACTGCCCTGTCTTGATAACTTAAACTGGACAATCTTAAAGAGTAAGTTGAACCAAAAATTATAGAAGAGCTTTGAAACAAAACCACTACGCAAGAGAGAGAAATTGAATCAATGAGTTGGAGGAGACAGCCTCTGAAATTGAAAATACAGGATAAAATAGAGAGAAAAGAATGGAAGAATGGAACAGAGACTCAGGTAATTGATTAACAATGTGAAATGTACAAACATACATTTAAGGGTTCCAGAAGAAGAGAACAGAAATGGGGATGAAAAATATTTGAGGAAACAATAACCAAAAACCTCCCAATACTTATGAAAGACATATATACAACATCCAAGAACAAATAACCCTGAACAGAATAAATCTGAATAGACCTACTACAAGACAACTACTATTAAGAATGTCAAATGTCAGAGATAGAGAGGATTCAGCAAAAAGAAAAGCAATGCACTACATAGAAGGGAAGCTCAGTAAGACTAAATACAGATCTCACATCAGAAATAATGGAGGCAAGAAAAAAGGGGTATGATGTATCTAAGGTTCTGAAAGAGTAAAATTGCCAGCAAAGAATACTTTAGTGCATTATCTGGCCAAACTGTCTTTCAAAAATGAGGATGAGTATAAAGTTTTCACAGCAAAAAATTAAAAAACAAGATAAAGTAAAAGGGAAAGTTGGTTACAAAAAGACTGCATGTACAAAAGATAGTAAAGTGAGTTCTGTGAACAGAAAGGAAAAGACAAGGGTGAGAGACTTGGAGAAGAGTGTAGAAATGAAGATGATTAGTAAGGACAACTAAAAGAGTAAAAAGACAGACAATAGAAATATATGACAACAGAAAACTAAAAGATAAAATGGACAAAGTAAGTAATGCTTTTATAGTAATACACTGAATGTTAATGGGCTGAACTCCCCAATCAAAAGACACAGACTTACAAAATGGAATGAAAAAATATAAGCCATGTATACGCTGTCTGTAAGAGAGTCCTCTTAGATTTAGGATGATAGTGATAGGTTGGGAAAAGATGGTTCAAACAATTAGAAACAAATAAAGATCTGGAGAAGTGATATTAATATTGTGAAAATAGATTTTAAATGGAACACTGTTAATAGAGATGAAGAAGGCCATTACGTGTTAATAAAAGGGAAAACTGACAATTCACAAAGATGAAACAACAACATAAATATTATTGTACCTAATCAGGGTGCCCCAAAATACATGAGCACACACTGACAGGAGCAAAACTGAAAGGAGAAATAAATGTCTCTCCAATAATAGTTGGAGACTTCAATAAACCACTCTCAGCATTGGATAGAACATCTGGGCAGAGGATAAATAAGAAAACAGAGAATTTGAATAATATAATAAATTCAGTAGGCCTAAAAGACATTTAGAGAGCATTACACATCTAAACAGAAGGACATACATGCTTCTCAAATTCTTAAGAACCCTTCAGCAGGACAGAACATGCGTTCAGGTACAAGCGAAGGCTCAATAAATTTTAAAAGATGGGGAAATAAAAGCACATTCTCTGATCATAAGGGAATGAAGCTGGCAGAAAAGGGGGAAACTCACAAATATATGGAGGTTTAACAACAAAGTCCCAGTTAGCCAGAGAGTCAAAGATGAAATTATAAGAGAAGTCAGTAAATATCTTGAGACAAATGAAAATGAGAATCCATAAAATCAAAAGTTATGGAATAGATAAAGTGAAGGCAATGAAGAGAAGGAAATTTACCCTCAACACTTACATTAAAAAAGAATTAATAACTAAAATCAAATATCTAACTGCATACCTGGAGGAACTAGAAAAAGAATAAAAAACTAATCCCAAAGCAAGGAGAAAGAAAGAAAGAAGATAGAGCAGAAATAAATGAAATTGAGAACAAAAAGGCATTAGAAAGAACCATAAAATCCAAGAGTTGGTTCTTTGAGATGGACAAAATTGACAAACTCTTTGACAGACTGACAAAGAAAAAAGAGAAAGGATGGGAATAAATAAACTCAGAAATGATAGGGGAGCCATTACCACTGACTGTGCAGAAATAAAAGAAGTCTTAAGAGTATACTATAAACAACTGAATGTTAGTAAACTAGACAGTATAGATGAAATTTAAAAATTCCTAGAAACATTCAACCACCTACACTGACCCTAGAAGAAAAAAGAAGACAAACCAGTCACAAGTAAAGGTATTAAACTGTCACCAAAAACTTCCCCCCAAATAGATCGCCCAGGATAAAAAGGAATCACAGGTGCATTCCACCAAGAATTGAAAGCCATAATACCAAATTTGCTCAAAATCTTATTTAAAAAATTGAACACAAGACAACACTACCAAACTCACGCTATGATGCCAACATCACCATAATACAAATGTCAGATTAAGATATTATGAAAAAAGATAATTATTGACCAATTTTGCTAATGAATACAAATGTAAAAATCCTAAACAAAATACTTGGTAACTGAATACAGCCCAATCAAGTGGGTTTTTTACAAGGAGTGCAACGATGGTTCAACACAAGAAATCAATTAGTGTAATACAACAAATTAATAAATTGAAGAAGAAAAATCACATGATCACCTTAATTGATGCAGAAAAGGCATTTGACAAAATATTGCACCTTTTCTTGATAAAAATACTCCAAAGATAGGACTTGAAAGTTACTTTCTCACTATGGTAAAGAGTATGTATGAAACACATATAGCTAACATTGTACTCAATGGTGAAAGATTGAGCTTTCCCACTGAGATTGGGAATAAGACAAGAATGTCAACTGCTATCATTGTTATTTGATATTGTGTTAGAATTTCTAACTAAAGCAATTAGGGAAGAAAAATAAATAAAAGGCACCCAAATAGGAAAGAAATAAGTAAAATTTTCACTATTTGTTGGCGATGTGATTCTTTACCCCGGAAATCCTGAAATTCCACAACAAAGCTATTAGAACTAATGGACAAGTTCAGCAAAGTGGCAGAATATGCAAAAATTTGATATGCAAAAATCAGTAGTCTTTCTGTAACTACTAATGAACAATCTGGAGAAGAATTCAAGAAGAAATTCCATTTACAATAGTAAATCAAGGATTAAATATTTGATAATAAAGATAACCAAGGACATAAAAGAACTGTATTCAGAAAACTACAAAATGTTGCTATAAGAAACTAAGGAAGACATAAATAAATGGAAAGACATTCCATGTTCAGGGATTGGAAGACTAAATATCCTTAAGATGTCATTTCTCCCTATACTGATTTACAGATTGTATGCAATCCCAATAAATGTTTTAACAGCTTTTTTTTTTACATAAATGGAAGAGTCAATTATCACATTTATTTGAAAGGGTAAGGAGGTACAAATAGTCAAAAAATATCTTAAAAAAGAAGAACAAAATTGGAGGACTCTCACTTCCTGATTTTATAGCATATTTCTAAGCTACAGTGGTAAAAACATTATGGCACTGGCATAAAGGTAGACATATTGACCAATGGAACAGAATTGAGAATTCAGAAATAGACCCTCACATCTACAGACATGTGAATTTTGACAAGGTTATCAAACCCACGCAGCTGGGTCAGAACAGTCTATTCAAAATGATGCTCGGGAGAACTGGATATTCATAGCTAAAAGAAAGAAGGACTCCTTTCTCACACCTTATACAAAAATGAACTGGGAATGAACCAAAGACCTAAATCTAAAAGCTATAACCATAAAACTCATAGAAGAATATATAGGGAAACAGCTTCAAGATTTTGTGGTAGATAGTGGATTCTTAATTTACACCTAAAACGTGAGCAGTGGAATTAAAAATAAATGGGACTGCGTCAAAATTAAGCACATTTGTGCTTCAAATGACCTTGTTAAGAAGATGAAAAGGCAGCCTACACATTTTCAGGAAGAAAATTTGGAAAAAAAATTTTCAGAATTACGTATCTGATAATGGTTTGACCTCCATGTGACATAAAGAGATTGTGCAACTCAGTGATAAAAAGACAAGCATTTCAATTAAAAAATGGGTTAAAGACTTCAACAGATATTTTAACAAGAATTACAAATGGTCATAAAGCACATGAAAAGATGATTGATATCACTAGCTTTTAGAGTATAATCAACACTGCTGAAGGGGTAGCCTAGGGAAATTAATGACAATTGAAAGAAAGCTTGAGGATAATCTAGCTAAAGTGTAACATCATGATTTCAGTTGCAATTGATGATTGTGGTTAATAGTACAAATAAAAGAATTTCCTCTATTACAAGGTGTTAAGAATTTGGAGATACATGGCAAAATATAACAAATGTAAGGATTAGAATATAGTTAACAGTAATATTGTAATATCTTTACAGCAATGGCAAGTAAGTTACTACATTAATGTTAAGGGTCAATAATGGGGAGAAGAGACAGGTATAGGACTTTTCCTTTTGGAGTAATGAAAATATTCTGAAATGGTGTGAGGTGATGATATCACTTCTGCGATGAAACAGAGCCATTGTATGTGCACTTTGGATGGATTGCACAAGGCAGGGAACCATATAACACAGTGAACCCCATGATGAATGATGGACTGTGACTAATAGTACAAATATGAGAATGTTCTCTCATGAACTATAACAAATATAAAATACTAATATATGGTAAAATAATAGAATGGTTTGTGGGAAAAGTACACCAAACATAAGCTAGGGACTATAAATACCAATAATATGAGAATGTTATTTCATCGTTTACAAAAAATGTGTCACAACAAAGTAAGGTGGTGGTGGTGGTGGGGTGATATAAGGAATTCCTATATGGTATTCATGATAATTTTGTTAGCTTACAATTTCTCAAATTTAAAAAGAAGTAAGATATGTATTCTTAAAAAGTTCTATATAAAAATCATTTTCAATATATTCTAATACATTGTTTAAAAGTGAAAAATCCAGGACCCACGCTAAAGAGACAGGACACCAGACTGTCATAAACCAGAACAACAGTGGCCCTAGACCTCGGGAATACGGCAGCAGGAATAAGACTGAGGTCGTGTCCACCCTCATGCCTAGGAAACATCTCAAATGGTTTTCATTTCAAACAGAATCTTTGCTCATATAAGATCTAGCTCCATCCCTGTCCGTGTGCATGGGTACTGGCTTGGGCTTTTTGTTTGTTTGATTTTTAGGAACTAGATCATAGAGGTGTTGATCACCAGCTCTGTAATCAAATGCCCTGATGTGATCATGAATCCACAGTTTACTATCTGTGTGTCCTTGATCAAGTTACTTAATATCTCAGAAGTTCACTTTCCCCATATGGAAAAAAAGGAGTCATAATCATATCTGCCTACTAAGGTTGTTGTGAGGAATAAATGGTGAATACACTTGAAGTGTCTGGCACAGTGCCCAACACACTGGGCTTGCCTGGACTTGACAGTTGATTGCTATTAGTGTGTACTGCATACCTAACACTTTTGTGCAAAAGCAGAGGTGGTTCATGGATATAGCATATGGTCACTCTAGCTTTACAATGACTATCCTTTGTCCAATACCAAACCTTGGTTTTTCCTGGATAATGGAGAGTAACCATTAATGTTTATAACAGTTTGGTATTATTTATGAATTCCAAAAAGAAATATAGACTATGTTTGTAAACTGGTTAGTTCCTCTCGCATGATAACCCTTTGATTGTATCAACTGAGACATCTGATTAAGTTATGTCAAGATTAGGGCTCTGATCCAGCTATGGCATTAGAGTGTGACACAACATTGAAACCCAACCCCCTTGAGGATAAAACAGATGCTCACATGGAAGTAAACACAAAGAAGGAGAACACAGACCAGATATGCAGGAAGAGAGAGTGCTCCATAAACACAGTCCCAAGGAGAGGTGAGCCTGGTAGTCTACAGGTGACCTTGTGGAGAGAACAGAGCAGCAGAGCTCAGAAGGAAGTGAGCCCCTAAGAGTGAGACAAGCCTTGTGCCAGCCTACAGGCGAGCTCTGAAGAGGCTGGGCCCACAGAGCCCTAGGAGGAAAGCAGAAGGCTGAACCCTCACAGATATCACCTGCCATCTTGCATCAACACGTGTGGCAACAGACTTTGGGTGAGAAAGTAGCTCTTATGGTACCTCGAGTTAGACTCTTTAGGGCCTGGAAATTAAGCTTCCACCTAAATAAATACCCTTTTTAAAAGCTAACAGAATTCTGGTACTTTGCATCGGCACCCCTTTGGCTGACTAATACACTGTTCTTACCCTGGAACTTGTCTACCCAGAAAATCTCTTGCACATGTAACCATTTTTTGAAGAAAAGGGATTTCAGCCCTTGTTCTAGTTACCCAACAGAAATTAAGCAAGAGCAGTCACTGGACCCATCTACAGTGGCCACATATAAAAGTGGCTTCCAAGCTTTTGATAGCTGTTTCCCACCCAAGGACACTCTGAAGGTGCTGTGATTATTCCCAAGGACCTCACACATCAAATTGTCATCCAGCAGAGGTTTTGATCCCAATGTGCAATGCAAGGTGAATAAGCAACTTTCTACCTTGTGGACTTGCAGGCCTCAACTGCTGGTGTGGCGAGCTGTTTGTCCCCTGAAACCAGGCTTGGGGATGTCTGGGTTTCAGTACAGACGATCTCATTATTTCCTTGACAGTGTTCACCTGAGCACTGACTCAAAGAGAGGAACATTTAAATCAGGAATTCTGAATACTTACAGGCAATGAAATTACAAGTTTCAACAGATAGAACTGTTCAGATATACTAATAAAGTGGACCCTTTATCATTATCTTCATTCAAGTCGTAGAGGACCATGAGAAAGTGCTTGTGAGTGGCTGCAAAAATTTTCACTGGGATAAGCATGGCAAATGACCGCATGAACATCATTTCCATACACACAATATGAAGCAAAGGGAGCCAAACTTTTGTCAGTTCCAAATGAAGACATTCTTAGTCAATGTCTAGCTTTAAAGTCTCAGTATATTCCCACATACAGGGCATCCATTATTTGAACATTGGACAAAGATTGTAACATCTGGAACAGAATATACAATTGGTGATGAGCAAAATATGCTGACATTTGTAAAGTGAATTAGTTATAAATTATTTCCATGCTCTCTCAACCTTGTGTTTAAAAATATGGATATGTATTAGTATTGCTTGTGTTTGTCTTCATCTCTACTGCATTCTAATTCTGTGACTGAGACCAAGTTTAGTAAGATTTTTTAAATCTTGGGTTCCACAGGAGTAAAAGGAGAATACTAAGGGCAGCTTGATGTAGTCATGTTCGGTAATAAATAAGATACTACATATTCTAAAAATACGATGATTTCTTTATACGTAACCAAAGAACTTTTTGAGTGCATGAAAAAATGTAACAGAAGTCAAAGTAAAACTTGAATATAGAGAAAGAAGATTCAGCAGAGTAAAGTAACAAAACCACTTATTTCACTGATATATCTGAATGTGTTGTGTCTGTTAAATACACCAACTGCCATTAAAAACAGGTACATGGTCACAAAATAAATGAAAACATGGAGTAAGTACATGTACACAAAGAATGATTTTCTCTGTGTGAAATTATTGTTTTGATATTTTTCATGTTTATTACTAAATACAATGTATATTATATTTATTGATCATTTTAAATTATATTTCAATTTATCTAACAAAATGCCTACAAATAGGTATTACGATTACTATTATGTATGAGTAAGTACATTGAAAAAGAAGCTGAACTAGATTAATAAATGGTTTGGTATATACATTGTGTTCTTTTATCTACAGGAAAGATGAAAAATTTTACTATTAAGTCATGCACATTGACATCCTGAAAATTGAATTAATACAAATACATGTTAATATTTAAGCAAATCTCAGAATAAGAGAAAAAAAGCAATGTTATATGACAAGCTACTTTTAAAAAATTCTCTTAATTCTTCTTTGGTGATATGAAAAGCTACCGAAAAGGGATTTCTCAGAGGGCAGTTTAACAGTAATGGGTGCCTAGGTGGAAAAGAGGGGCATCAAGAAGTGGGAAGTGCAAGGACAGTAGAGAAGGCTTCCTTTCTAGTCTCTTATAGTTGGGAGGGAACCATGTTGTGTACTCATATTTGGGGAAACAACACAAATTCTTTCATCCTCAAGTCCCAATCTTGTACTTTATTATAAATTTCTGGAGAGAACATCAACTTTTCAATGAAGACCCAAGCAATCATTCCCTTAGAAACTGATTGAGGAACAGATTGTTGAGGCAAACCAATGTTCTGCATTATTCGATGGGTATGGCCTTTTAATTCCTGTCCTTCCCCCATCTGATCTTGTTTTCATAAAATATGCCCTTTTACTACTCAAAATTTATCTTCTCCGCTTGTGTCCCAATATCATACTCAAAGAGAGAAACATTTCACTGTAAATTGTCTATTATATGAAATCATCTTCTTGATGGTTCCTTCCTCTCTAGGATTTTTAGAAACTTGCTTTTGTGGATCCCCTGATGGACCCTTCTCTATCCCAGTAGTCCTACCTCCTCTGGATACTCCCAACCCATGCTAGGCTTAGATCTCTCAAAATCTAAACCTCTCAACACTGTGGCGCCTCCCTCCATTCCAAACTTTTACCTTCCCCAGACACAAGACCAACACCCTTGTCTAGGTTCCCTTCTCTGATGATTTGGGCACTTGGTGATTTCATCCCAGGAGATTCACTATTCTGCATAACAAACACAAACAAGATGGTAAAAGGACCCATTAATACAGCCCAAAGACTATACCATAGAAAAATGGTTAAATTAACATGGTTATTTAATGTTTTGCTCTGCCTATAAGACAAAATTAAACTGAAGTAATCTCCCCAGTGTTACCCTAAGAGATCTCTGAATTGTGCAATTACATTTCTACATCCACTTTGAGAAACAATCAGGAAATTCTCTTATTGTCAATTCATCAGATATCTTGCCATATTAAACTAGTTACCCATCACCCTCTGTGTTTGGTTGGCTAATATTGGAGATGTTTTCTTAATATTCTTTTCACAGCTCTTTTCACCTCACTATTTTTCAGGCTATAGATGAGAGGGGATTCACTAAGGAAGAAACCACACTGTACTGTACAGAGATCAACTCCAATGGAGAACCTGAGGTTGGCATGAAATAGTGCAAGAAAGCTGAGTCATAATACAGGAGCACTGCAGTGAGGTGGGAGGAGCATGTGGAGAAGGCCTTCCTTCTACCTGAGAAGGAGACAATTCTCAAGATGGTGGAACCAATGTGTGCATAAGAGTAGAATATCAAGAAACAGGTTCCAAGTCCACCAAGGAGACTGGAGCAGAGCAAGACAGTAAAACTGGAGGAGACATCAGAGCAGGATAGAGGGAAGAGAGAGGGCAGCTCACAGCTGTAATGGGGGATGATATAATCTCCAAAGAAGTCCAAGTTCATAGCTGGAAAGATGTTGAGGAGGGCAACAAAAAAGCCCAGGCCCCAGGAACCACAAGCCAGCCCCTTACAGAGCAGGCTGTTCATCACTTGACCATAGAGCAGCGGGTGGCAGATGGCAGCAAAGCGGTCATAGGCCATAGCTGCCAGCAGGCCAACCTCAGTGGCTGCACTCACAAACAAAAAGAAGACTTGAGCCAAGCATCCCTTTACAGAGATGTTTTTTTTCTGAGACAATAGATTTTCTAGTAGCTTTGGCACTGTGACAGAGGAGAAGCACATATCCAGGAAAGAGAGGTGACTCAGGAAGAAGTACATGGGGGTGTGCAGGTGAGAATCTGCCCTGGTCACCAGCAGCAGCATCAGGTTCCCTGTCACAGTCAGGAGGTAAATTTGCAAAAACAGCACAAAGAGCAGAGCCTGAATGTGTGGATCAGCAGACAGACCCAGGAGGATGAACTCACTGATGGTGCTGTGGTTATCCAAGGTCATTTAGAGAAGATTATTCTAGAAACAAACATAGGAACAAACCTGAAATCTCTTGATCATACTCAATTATTAGAGGATGGAAGTCTTCATCTCAACTAGTTTATATTTCATACATGACTTGTTGGATCTTTCATATCTTTCTTCCTGGATTGATGAGCTGCTTCAATCCTTAACCCTGTATCAACCCAACAAATATATAAACTAATAGCCAAACTTCTGTCTCAGAGGTTGCTTAAGAAATACACAAACTTTCCAGGACCTGGTTCATTAATAATTTATTTTTTCTTGAACAGAACCTGTGCTTAGCAATATTCCCTTACCTTTGTAGATGCTACAATTTCCTATGTTCCAAAATAGTTCTTTTCTTTTACTTGGTCTTTTATTCCCATTTAAATCCTATCTATGGTATATACTGTTAAAGATTTTTTTAATGTTTATTTTGGTTATAACATGGCACTTTCACTACATTTCTAATTTACACTCTGGTACAAAATTGAGAGATGCAGCCAAGGGCATTTTCCCACACGTATGCCTGTATTTCCTATGTTTTTTTAGATATTGAGATATATTTAATAATAGAGGAGCAGGCAAAATCCATTTATCAGAAGAAAAAAATGGAGCACTCAAGGTGTACAACTGTCTAAATTACCAATCTCAAGAATCTGAATATGACTCCACTATGTAGGAGAACTTCCTATCAAACAGTGCTTTCCAATCAAGGCTTTTCAATGAATGTGTTCCCATCAGCTGACACATATGGGTCTGTAAATTAGTCACACATTATGATCTAGAGTCTCAGTGCTGAGGCCTGACTATTACACTTGCCCCTGAAGAAACATGGATATTCCTTTTTCCCTACCTTTATTAAAATTTCTGCTCTGTCTAGAATACCATATCTTCCTAGTCAAATCATTTTCTTCCTGGATTGACTTTCAATTAAATTTTTACATTTTTCCTTGTAGCTTCCAGAAAATTACCTTCTATTAACTCACCGCATATGCCATTTATTGAGTGCCCGATAAGCACTGGGCATTCCTAAACATTTTTGTTTCTTAATGTTCAAAAAAATTGTTAGAAATCATTCTGTTGAGAATGTTCAAATAAGGAAACAAATGTATTTGGATATCTTCTTAGACTATGATTCCAACTCTAATCTCTCTAATTACAATTTTGCATTCTTTCTATCCTGTCCCTGTACCTCCTTTCTTAAAAATTTCTTAATAATTACTGTTTTTCTCTACAAGGTGATCTGGTCCATCTATTGAGAATAAGCAAGACTCTCCCCTTTGTACCATCACAGCAAATCACTCTTTTGTTTGGTAGTTAAGATGTGTGCAGTAATTTCCTTTCCTTCCTCCCCAATGACATTTTAATTACTTGATGGCAGTTACTGTGCTCTGTAACATTTTAAATCTGGAACAGTTAGAACAGTGGTGGGAAGAACCCAAAGGTGGATCCCCATTAGGATTTGTTGAATGAAGAAGAAAATGAAGAATTGAATAGTACTGTCTGTGTAGCTAAATTTTGGGTGGAATGACAACTCCACAAAGTTTGGTAAAAACCCAACAGTAAGGACAAGAGAAGAAATGCTTAGTGTATGTGTGTATGTGCCTGTGTGTAGCAATGGTGGAGGATCTAGTAGTGCATATACTTGTGTTCTTCCAGCACCTGTGACATCCCTGTAGCTGAGACATCATTTCACACCCACTAGTCAATTTTGACTTTACTGGAAAATTATTTAATTCCTTCATGTTCCATCTACAACCTCCCACGCATTCATTTTCTTCTGTTCACTTATTTAATCATTTTTGGGTCCATTTTTCTATTTATGAATTCAATCTGCAAGTCCTTTTCAGAATTCTTCTTTCCATTTGTTTATTCTTCTATCATCTATCCATCCATAAGCTTATTTATTCAGAAATCTAATGGTCACAATTTACCTGCAAATGCCAGATTAGCTAGATATTGAGTGGAAGACAATCTTATATTTAGTGCTGTTCAACTGTTAAATCAGTAATAGATTGTTTGTTCTTTTTAATTTTTAGACTTTATTTCATCCCTGTCCATCATTTAGTATGTAATTCATTACTTTGCTTTTTCCTCATATCTAGCTTGAACCTGAAATCTGATTAAACACTTGGATTTTATCTTTTTATGAAATCCCATTTCTGGTATTATAAATCCCTACAGTTTTCTGACAAGATAATTTAACCTCATAATTGGCTGAGTGATTTCTATCTTTGTCCTTTTATCATAGGCACTGATATAAGTGTCACTCAAAGGGCTCACATTTACAAGTTAACAACTTAATTACAACTCTGCAGTGCTATCAGTCCTTGTCCTTTCCAATTGTTTCTCAGCATTAATATTGAAATTTGCACACTTTCCAGACTATGTGACCTTCTTCAATTCATTTTTCATCTTCTTATATTCAGTTCACATCTTAGTTCTGCCTAGTAGACTAATATGCAAAAAGGATGGCACAAATAAAATTCATAGGTGGGTAGAATAAATTGAATACAAAAAAATCAAGTCTAAGGAGTCTCATTTTTGCATTTGTTAATTCATGGGAAGTAAACCACTTTACTGTCTGCACAAGCTAACTTAAATAAATAATTAATTAAGGCTACTCTTCAAAAATATGGACAATCCTGCATTTGGAAATTTCTGTCTGAATTAAGCAGATAATTGCTTTAATTCTTCCATATTTAATGTTTTAAATCTCCATTGCATTCATTTGCACTTATAGAGGTTTCGTAGTACCTCATGTACACATAGAAGTTTGAGAAAGGAACCATTTTTCAGAGTGATTAGAAATACCTGTGCTCCTTACAGAAATATGAGAGATTAATGCAGGAATTAGCTTAGGGTGATTCTATAAGTGGAAGCTGGACTCAAACATGCTTCTGTCATACAGCAATATCTGCCAGTCCATATAGTGATAGGATGTTGGATTTTTGAGTTCTATTAAGTTCATCCGATTCTATTATTTAGGGGTTATTCCACTGAAATTAGTATGTATTTAAATATAGAGTTATGTTTCAAAGCCATAATAAGAATGCCTTTAGGTTGAATAAATGATGATGATGAGGTTGATGAAGGTAATCTTGATGGTGACAGTGCTTGTAATGAAAAAGATAATGCTAGGCACCATCCAATCACTTAACATATACTAATAAATATATTTTCACAAATACCAATGGTAAGGTGGCTATAATTATCTTTTTTTCTTTTTCTTTCTTAAAAAACAGATTAAGAATTGTAATGAGTTAGGTTAGGAAACTTGTCCATGGTCAAATGTGAGCCTACAGTTTAACACGTACATTATCACAACCTTTCCAAGGGGAGCAGTGTCTTGGACGCATTTTTAAAGAAACAAATGTATTACATAGACTTCTATACATTTTTTTCAGTCTCAAATGTAACTTTAAGATGTTAATTTCACAAATGCTGGCACTAATAGGCAATGAAAAGAGGAAGATAAACAGGTTCACTGTTTTCCTCTATTCACTGAGTGAGAGAGTGCTATAAATGAAACAAAAGCAGAGTATTTGACTCTGCAGCAGTATAAATCCTATGAGTACCTGGGAAACTCCAGGAAAAGAGAAGGGTGAAAATAGCTGGGTGTGAGGTACAGTGGTGGGGACCGGGAGGGAGTGAGGGTTCAACAGTGAGCCCCTGATACTAATGACTATGCTTGTGAGCTGATAAACCCAAAATAATAACAAGGCCTAGAGCAACTTTGTGCCTGGGAATTTCCTTCTGTCAGCCTTCATGTTACTCAAATGTGGCCAGTCTCGAAGCCAAACTCAGCATGTAAATGCAATGCCTTCCCCCCAGCGTGGGACATGACACCCGGGGATGAGCCTCCCTGGCAACGAGGGACCACTATCAACTACCAACTGATGATGCAACTGGAAAATGACCTTATACGGAAGGTTCAATGCGGATCAGCAGAATATCCATGTCTACATAAAATACCATGACTTTAAAATGCTGTTTGACCTAAAGTAAGGGGGAAATGGAAAGGAGAAATGAGTTTATATGGCTACGAGTTTCTAAAAAAGAGTCTGGAGGCTGGCAGAAGGTTTGCCCTCATGCACAACTGAGCAGAGTCAGAGAGACAGATAAAGCAGATACAACCCCCAGATATTGGTTCCTTTGAGGGCTAAAGAGACCCATGGGAGTTAGGGTCATGGCCGATGGGGTTAACTACCAGGGCAGATGGCCCCTCTTTGGAAATGGTGTTTATGTGTGATGAATCTGGACTCAGATGGGATCTCCCTTCATAAGACTTTCATGCTAATGTGCTGGAGGTGCAGTTAATGTTGGGGTTTAAGATATATTTAGGGGATTTGAATCTCTGGACTGACAATGTGATAGCCAGACCCTGAGCCTCAACAGACTCCAGCACCTACAATCTGATTTATTGGACTTACCACACTCAGCTAAGATGGAGGTGAAGAAGGACAACCACCACACCATGGAGCCTAGAGTGATTACAACTGAAAATGGGAGGATTGCATCCAGCATCCAGGTGGAATCTGAGCCTCCTCTTGACATAAAGGTGCAATGGACACAACCAATCCAGTGTCCACATAGAAGAGGTGGCATTGGATTGGGAAAAGTGGACATAATGGACAAAGGGTATGGGGAAAGGCAGGAAGAGATGAGAGGTGGAGGAGTCTTCGGGACATGGAGCTGCCCTGGATGGTGCTTCAGAGGTAATCACCGGACATTGTAAATCCTCACAGGGCCTACATGATGGAATAGAGGAGAGTATGGGCCATGATGTGAACCAATGTATATGAGGTGCAGAGGTGCCCAAAGATGTACTTACCAAATCCAATGGATGTGTCATGATGATGGGAACGAGTGTTGTTGGGGGGGGGGAGAGGGGGGGTGGGGGGGTGGGGTTGAATGGGACCTCACATATATATTTTTAATGTAATATTATTACAAAGTCAATAAAAAATAAAAAAATTAAAAAAAAAAATAGCTGGGTGTGGAATAATATCAATGCACTTAATTTTTTCTTAACTAATTATTTGCTCTACCCCTTCCTCATTCAATTTAGCAGTGACATTAGTTTGATCAGTTTTGAAGTTGGACGGATTTAGTACAGCAGAAAATTAAATTTTCCAGCACATTTAATTGGAGCATACAGAAGAACCAAAATACACACCACTTTGATATACACTTTCCACATCTGCCCTGAATATTTTCTTCCCAGCTGAAATGATCTTCTTGCATTAAACTCCTAGAGCCTGGAATAAAACAGTTTGGACCAAGAATACATGGAATTACTATTTCCAATATCCAGTATCAAATATTGAGGTCAAACAGTTTTATAGTAGGTACTGCTCAGAGTAGTTGAGCAATTGACCCCACAGTATGGAAAATATGAAAGTCTTCCCAAGCTTGAGCATTGAGTCTCAGCATATAGAAAAATCCATGAGAAGACCCAGAGTGAAAAGAAACACCTCAAAGAGCCAGAAAGACAAGGACGGTGGAGGAGAGAGAAGTATTCAGGAATGAGAGACAGACACTTTAGAGCATATGGAGAAAAAAATTACCTCTCTCATGGCATTTTTGGCTTAGAAGACATCCTTCATCTCTGATCTTTTCCTGGGAACAAGAAGCTTCTCTGTTGATGAGGAATAGATTTTCATAGTTCCAAAACAGGAAATGCAAATGATTTTTCTATTAGGGAGTAATATGAAAGACATGAAAATTGATTACCATAGAGCTATAAACTCAGAAAGGCAGAAGTTGAAGAATGTATATTCTCTTAGAGCTAGCATGGTCCTGACTTCTTCTCCCTTCAACTACATGGAAAGAATAACATCCTGAAATACGGATGGAAGGAGTTTCTTTTTTATGTTCTCTGTCCCTACCACAGTGGCAGCTGTTTGTTTACTTTCCTCCCCAATTCTAAATATTGTGCTAGAATAATCAATCAAGAGAATGATTCTCAGATATAACTCTTCAGAAGGGCAGGGATAGGTAGTTCACCTGTAATTGGCCACCTGAACCTTGTAGCTCAGGAGAGAGAGGAACCAATGTCTTTTATTAACTCAAATTACAGACAGAAGCCCAGTTTGAAACTCATTAACAAGCAACTCAGATGATAAGAACCCCAGGGAATTCTATTTAGTATGCGTTTTTGGAACTTCTGTGTTGAAATGATGACTGTGGAAGAAAATCTTAGGTGTCTCATAGGCTTTGAATGATGGTAAATTGCTGACAATATCCTTCTGCTTGCTATTTTGCTATGTATCTCATTTGGGAAATCACAGGGAACCTGTGCATTGACGTTCAGGGATTTATCCTTTGCCCACAGATTTTGAATTCATAAACTTCACTCCCATAATTATTTTAGTGTTCAGTTGTGTCAACAATCAGAAATGTTTTCAGGGAAATGGGGGAATACAGGTGATGAAGGTCAAGGAAAAATGAAGTTAAGCACTGAGTGATCATCAGTAACAAAGCCACAACTAGATCAAGAAAGATTACAACTAAAAATATCCAGTGGACTTTGAACTTGTGTCTTCTGTTGTCAATAAGTTGTGAAAAGAAATAAAACAAAAGAGTGAGCTATGGCTAAGAGATTTAAAAAGGAGTCAGGAGGCCCTTCCGGAGGTCACTCTTAAGCACCTCTCAGCCATATATCACAGACTGACAAAGTGTGCATAGCCACAGGCAACAAAAGCTTCTCAAAACTCTGAGAACATCTGAACGCTGGGAATAATCCCCAAGTTAAGAAATCTGTAAACTGCTCAACCTGAAAGGAATTTGGAATGTCCTGAATGTCCACCAAACTTAACTCTTGTGACCTCCTTTTTCTTATAATACCCTGCTTGGATGGGATACAATTTATGTTGCTTCCTGAATCTATTTTCCCCAAATTGCGATTCCAAGAGCCCAAACAAAGTGTTGAGCACCTGCTTCCCATGCACAAGGTTCTAGGTTCAGTCCTCCTGGTACCTCCAAAAAAAAAAAACAGATTTTGTTGCCTTAAAAATCAAGGATCAATTTATTTCTGATTGATGAGGAATGATCTGATTGAGAAAGATGCATAATTCATGTTTAGGAACTGATATGTTTTCAAAAGTTCAAAGCTATTGAGAATAGAGCAGCTGTAAAGTAATCAATATCTACTAATTGCTAACCAGATGGCTATAGTTTTTTTCTTCATGTTTTAGACACGTTAACTAATATTCCCCTACAAGTCTATGAGTTAGAAACTCTTTTTATTCCCTTTTAAAAATGAGGTCTATGAAGCAGAAAAATGTGAAACATCTCCCTTAAATACACACAATTATTACAAGGTAGAGTCAAGATTCAAATTCAAATCAAGAGACTTTAAGTCTGACTTTGCCTTTTGTCAGTATGGTAAATGTCCTGAAAAGCAGATGTTAAGTTCGGGATTTGATATAGAGATGTTTGTAGATTGAAAATGAGCTGGCTATACACAAGAAAAAGAGGCATAAATTATAAAACCAAGTCTAGTGCTGTGATTGCAGGCTGGCCCCTGCTCTGGAAGACCACATTTCAAAATACTCTTCCTGAATTTATACCATAATAAATGGCTAAATTGTTGTTTTTGTTTTATTTTGTTGTATGTCTCCTAGATATGGAAACAAATAGGGTTATTTTGGTAAGAACTGAAAAACAATTGAAACCTTTTCAAAGATGTCTAGGATGTTTGAAGCTGTTATGACTCTGGAAAAGTATATTCTGAAAGTTCAGCCATTCCTAGGGATGTGGACTCTTTGCAAGTAGGATCTTTGGGAAATAGGGTCTTTAGATAGTACCCACCTCATTCAGGATGGATCTGAATCTTACTGGAGTCCTTTATAAACAGAGGATTTAAAAGCCACGCAGGCAGAAAAATAGCCTCAGAGACAGAAATAGAGGTCCTGGAGGCCCGAGGATGGAATCAGTGAGGCACAGAGGCATGGAAAGAAGCTGCCAAGATGCAAGACCCATAGCGCAGCTCAAAACTGAAAAGACATGGCCCAGAGGAGAGGAAAGAGCAAAGCAGACTGGCAATGTGCCCTGCCCAGTGCTTGGTCACCCACTGCTGAAAAAAGAAAGCATCTTTCTTTGTGTTTCTGTTTTCTTTTCTTTCTTTCTTTCTTTTTTTTTTTTTTTTTGGTAATAGGCCACAGTTTTTATTGCAAAGTAGCTATATTTGTGAGGGTGGGGAGACTTTGATCTAACAAACAATGTTCTATTTAAGGCTTTTTTATGAAGAAACTTCCATCAGAACTGATATTCAAAATGTCTTTAGTGTTGCAAGACTCACACGGTAAACCTAAAACTCCTATACTTATTCAGTAGGGTACACTCAAGGTAAAACAAAAAGGCATTAACAACAGCTATTTCTTTTAAGAAAATATGCAAGTAGCAGGATTGAACACTGGGGTACTAGGATTAAGTGGAGACACAGAGCCACTTATTTGGCATTCGTTTTTGGTGTGGGGGTTAAACTCATTACAAAAAGTGCTTTCAATTTGTTGTGTTTTATCTGTGCTGACATGTCACAAAAGTAGGTTTGAAGGTAGGTAAGGTGTATAAATGCTTGGAACCTCACAGAAGTGCATCAAGTGCAACTATATCTAATACTGAACAAAAGTTTACCATATGACCAGTGGTTATTACTATCAAGGAATCAATTAGCTTACACTTTGCAGTATTCTAAACTATTCACATTGACACATTCATTGTAGTGTTTGCTGTAAGGGAGGCACACAACCAGTTGTTTTGACTAATGTATGTTGGGAAGACATTCCCTGGGTTTTACATAAAAGTACCAGTATTAAATTATCTAATGGTCATCATTGACAGGCTGCTTAAATAAATTATATCTTCTTCATTGCTCATATTGCAAGAGCCCAATGAGAAGGGAGGAAAAAAAGAGCAAAAACTGAAAACTAATACTAATCTAATTGATTGAACTGGAAAAAAGGCAGCTCCTTAAGATCTAGAAGGCAACTGGTTGTCATTTTATAAGGGTTTTCCTTCAAATGAAACTACTACATTGGCTCCAAATCTCTCTACAAGTGTTGCGTGATTCTTAATATCATCCAAGCCTTAAAGTCAGATGCCAAAATTTTACACACTGGCTATTTGAGCATTTCAAGAATTACATTTTAATTTTACATGTGAAAAAGAAGGAATTAAACAATATATTGGTCCTTTGTGAAAGAAACCATAACCACTTCACATACACAATATCCATGGGTAAAAAAAATCAATACAGGTAAAAATGAGAAAATATTGTGAGAGCTGTATTTATGAAATTATCTGTGAATATTTACATTTTTTATTCACTTCACATTCGTGTCCCATGACCTATAACTATATGAATATGCACTTTCCTGTTGAAAAGTGTATCTTAATTCTGTTTAAGATTTCTATTAGTAGAAATGAAAAGAAATTAGGACGTTAACAATCTTAACTGCACTAAGTATATCTGCATTGGACTGTAATTGTATGCATGCTGGCGAAAAATGTAAATGTCTGGGTACTCAACAAAGTAATGTGAACAACAGTAAACAAATGGTTATGCACAATAAAAAGACCCATTGTAATGCAAAGGCCTTAATTTATAGAAATGGCTTACAGTGTGAGCTAGCAGAGAACACACGATTACCACAGGAATTTGGTAAATCACGAATGGATGCACAGATTTTTTAAAATGATTCACTGTTTTACAGTTTTGTATTTAAAATCTGTTTTGTCTGATATTTGTGTAGCTACTCCAGCCCTTTTTGCATTACTGTTTGCCTGGAATATCTTTTTCTAATCTTTCATTTTCAGCCTATTTATGTCCTTGCTTCTAAGGTGAATCTCTTGTAGACAACATATAGATGAACCATAACGTTTTCATTCATTCTGCCTGTGTGTGTCTTTTGATTGGGGAGTTTAATCCATTAACATTGTGCTATTACTGTAAAGAAAGTACTCTATTTATCATTTCATCCTTTGGCTTTCTGGTTATCATATTTGACTGCTGATCTGTTATTTATCCTTTTAATTACCCTTACAAATAAATTCATTTCTACACTCTTCTCTGAGCCTCTTTCTCCTGTCTTTCACATTGTAACATACCTTTAGTATTCAGTCTCTTGGTTGTAAACTCTCTCCAATTCTGTTTTTCTGTGAAGACATTAAACTCACCCTCCTTTTTGAAGGAGAGTTTTGCTGGATAAAGAATTATTGGCTGGCAGTTATCTTCTTTCAGTGTCATAAATATATCATACCACTGTCTTTTCACCTCCATGGTTTCTGATGACAAATTGGCATGTAGTCTTATTGAGTGCTCATTGTGTGAAACACATTACTTTTCTCCTGCTGCTTTCAGAATCCTCTATCTCTGCATTTGAAATTCTGTATAGTAGAGGTTTTAGGAGTTGGTGTCTTTAGATTTATTATGTCTGGGATTCATTGTCCTTGGATATAAATATTTATGTGTTTCATAAGGGTTGGGCAATTTTCAGCCATAATTTCTTCAAATATACTTTCTACCCTTTTTCTTTTCTCCTTCAGGTATATGCATAACATGTAAGTTTGTGCTTTTTATACTGTCATTCAATTCCCTGAAATCCTGTTCAATTTGCTCCATTCTTTTCTCTGTCCAGATGCTCTCTCCTCTAATTCACTTATGTGTTCTTCTGCCATTTCAGATCTGCTCTTATATGCCTCTGATGTATTTTTTTCTCTCCCTTCCCCGCCACCCCCCCCCCCCCCCCGCTGGTTGTCTGCTGTCTGTGTCCATTCGCTGTGTGTTCTTCTGTGATTGCTTCTATCCTTATCAGCGGCACCTGGAATCTGTGTCTCTCTTTGTTGCGTCATCATGTTGTGTCAGCTCTCCATGTGTGCGGTGCCATTCTTGGGCAGGCTGCACTTTCTTTCACACTGTGCGACTTTCCTTACGGGGTGCACTTCTTGAGTGTGGGGCTCCACTATGCGGGGGACACCCCTGCATGGCATGGTACTCCTTGTGAGCATCAGCTCTGCACGTAGGCCAGCTCCACATGGGTCAAGGAGGCCCGGGGTTTGAACCATGGACCTCCCATGTGGTAGGTGGATGCCCTATCCATTGGGCCAAGTCTGCTTCCCTCTGATGTATTTTAATTTCATCTATCGTGTCTTTCTTTCCCATAAGGTGTGTTACTTTTCTTTGCAAGCTTTCAAGTTTTTCTTAATGCTTACAATATGTCTTCTTAATATCTTCTATCATTTTAGCCATATTTTTCTTAAATTCCTTGAATTGATTTAGGAGATATATTAGTCAGTCAAAGGGGTGCTGATGCAAAATATCAGAAATTGGTTGACTTTTATAAAGGGTATTAATTTGGGGTAGAAACTTACTTTTACCAGGCCATTATGCATAAGTTACTTTCCTCATCAAAGTCTATTTTCACATGTTGGAGCAAGATAGCACCAAAGTCTATTTTCATGTGTTGCAGCAAGATGGCTGCCAACACGTGCCAGGGTTTAGGATTCCTGAGGTCCTCTCTTCCTGGTCTTGCGTCTCTCCTGGCTCAGGGTTCCTCTTTTCCTAGGGCTTCCTTCTCTTTCCTCAGTGTGCTTACTTCCCGGAGCTCCAGCTTGAGACTTCAGTATCAAACTCCAACAACAAAACTCCAAGATAAAAAAAAATCTAATTCTGTCCTTTGTTGTATCTTTTATCTGTAATTCCCCACAAACCAAAGGGTGGGGATTCAACACCCTACTAACATGGCCCAACCAAAGCCCTAATCATAATTTAATCATGCCAGGTACAGACCAGTTTACAAACATAATCCAGTATCTATTTTTAGAATTCATAACTGTATCAAACTGCTACAGGAGATTTGTGTGAACATCATTGATTAGTTGTATTAAATCCTGTATTTCATCAGGATTTTTAATTGGCTCCTTTGGCTGAGCCATCTCTTCCTGTTTTTTAGTATGGCTTATAATTTTTGGTGATGTCTATGCATCAGTTTCCATTGGTGAGTTTACTTTGATGGTCAACTCCTCTAGTTGCCATGGGTTTTACAATTGAGTGTGTTTGTTTCATGGCATTACTTTGCTTTTTTATTCCTTTTTTTTCTGCAATTTCAAATTGCCCCATTTGAGTTATCAAAACAGGGCCCAGGACCCACCAATGGGGCACCAACCAGATCCAAAGGGGTCTCGCAATAGGGACAGGAGAAACACCAAAGAACTTTTTTTCTGCTACACTTTCCTGATCTGCCAGCAGATGGCACTCTTCAGAAACCTTTTACAGAAGTGATCTTCCAACCTCCACTTGCTGGTGTTTCTGGGACAGTTAGAACCACGATTCAAAGTGGGGCTCTGATATTTAAGCTCTCTCACTGAAGAGAAACCACACTGTGCTTTCTACCACACCCTCCCTCTTCCAAGGTAGGAAGATATGGTCTCCCTTCTCAAATGGTACCCTACATCATGAGTTTTACAGAGACTATTCACCCTGAAGGTGGAGGATGGGTGGCATGCCAGTTGAGGGGCCATAACTCAGTTTACCTTTTGTTCACTTTCTCTCTCTGTCCTTACTCCCTCTTGGACAATGCTTGGGGCTCTCTTCTGGGCTGCAGATACCCAAAACAGCTCCTTTGTAGAGCGTCTGCCCTTCCTTTGCTGCTTTTGTAAGTGACGTGATCTCTGTCAATGTACGCCACTGCCATATTTCTGGAACCTTCTGATTGAGATTTTTAATTGTACTCATGTGTCATACTGGAAAGGTAGAAAAAGGAAAATTAAAGGTACAAAGTATGAATGTAAAAGGTCAATAACTACAGACACAGAATATCTAAAAACTTAATAAGGAAAAACTGTCAGGAATTTGATGTCATAAAATTGTAAACTTAGATGAAATGAACAACTTCCTAAAAATATTTAATGCACCTGCATTTACTCACAAAGAAATGAAAAGACTGAATAGAGCTTCAGTTATTATGGAAATTATTTCAGTAAATAAAATCTTTCTACCATGAAAATGTCTCAGCTAGGTTGATTTTATACTTGCCTCCTTTCAAAAGTTAGAGTAGTTCAATCTGAAATAATTTAACAGGGCATATAGCACAAAAAGGAGTACTGTTCCACTTATTGTATGAGGCTAGTGTAACTTTTTCTCTACAACTCTACACATATCAATGAACACTTTTTGAATACATTCTTTCATTCAAAAAATACTGGCTACGTGATTAAAATGTACCAGGCAGTCTGATGAGAATTGGGAGGACGACCAAAAAAGTCATCAAAATGGAGATACTTCTAAACGTTGAGAGTATTTGGATATACTCATAGTGGCAACAATTAAAAACCACAGCAGGGGGGGTACTGGGTTTCTGGCCAGTGGTGCTCTGTCGTGGTCCCTAGGGGAGCAGCGACAGTCTCTCAGGTGCAGCGGCAGGGACCGGGAGGGAGTGAGGGTTCAGCAGTGAGCCCCTAACGCTAATGACTACGCTTGTGAGCTGATAAGCCTAAAATAAGAACAAGGCCTAGAGCAGCATTGTGCCTGGGAATTTCCTCCTGTCAGCCTTCATGTTACTCAAATGTGGCCAGTCTCGAAGCCAAACTCAGCATGTAAATGCAATGCCTTCCCCGCAGCATGGGACATGACACCTGGGGATGAGCCTCCCTGGCACCGAGGGACCACTATCAACTACCAACTGATGATGCAACTGGAAAATGACCTTATACGGAAGGTTCAATGCGGATCAGCAGAATATCCCTGTCTACATAAAATAACATGACTTTAAAATGCTGTTTGACCTAATGTAAGCGGGAAATGGAAAGGAGAAATGAGTTTATATGGCTACGTGTCTCTAAAAAAGAGTCTGGAGGCTGGCAGAAGGATTGCCCTTATGCACAACTGAGCATAGTCTGAGAGACAGATAAAGCAGATACAACCCCCAGGTATTGGTTCCTTTGAGGGCTAAAGAGACCCATGGGAGTTATGGTCATGGCCGATGGGGTTAACTACCAGGTCAGATGGCCCCTCTTTGGAAATGGTGTTTATGTGTGATGAATCTGGACTCAGATGGGATCTCTCTTCATAAGACTTTCATGCTAATGTGCTGGAGGTGCAGTTAGTGTTGGGGTTTAAGATATATTTAGGGGATTTGAATCTCTGGACTGACAATGTGATAGCCAGGTCCTGAGCCTCAACAGACTCCAGCACCTACAATCTGATTTATTGGACTTACCACACTCAGCTAAGATGGAGTTGAAGAAGGACAACCACCACACCATGGAGCCTAGAGTGATTACAACTGAAAGTGGGAGGATTGCATCCAGCATCCATGTGGAATCTGAGCCTCCTCGTGACATAGAGGTGCAATGGACACAACCAATCCAATATCCACATAGAAGAGGTGGCATTGGATTGGGAAAAGTGGACATGGTGGCTGATGGGTATGGAGAAGGGCAGGAAGAGATGAGAGGTGGAGGCGTCTTTGGGACATGGAGCTGCCCTGGATGGTGCTTCAGGGGCAATCACCGGACATTGTAAATCCTCACAGGGCCCACTGGATGGAATGGGGGAGAGTATGGGCCATGATGTGGACCATTGACCAAGAGGTGCAGAGGTGCCCAAAGATGTACTTACCAAATGCAATGGATGTGTCATGATGATGGGAACGAGTGTTGCTGGGGGGAGGAGAGGTGGGGTGGGGGGGGTGGGGTTGAATGGGACCTCATATATATATTTTTAATGTAATATTATTACAAAGTCAATAAAAAAATAAATAAATAAATAAATTATATATGTATTTAAAATTTTAACTGCACATTGTTTTATTGTGTTCAATAGCTAAAAATTCCATTAAAAACTATATTTTAAACTATTAAGTTTTTAAACTATTAAGTATTATTTCTAATAATACTTAGTTAACAAAGGAAAAATCCAGGGCCAATGCAAAAAGAGGACAGCAGGCTGCCACAAACCAGAACAACAGTCACCCTAGCCCTTGGGAATAGGGCAACAGGAATAAGACAGAGGCAGTGCCTACCCTTGTTGATGAGGAAAACACTATTGATTTTAATTTAAACCAGAATTTTTGGAAAATGAAATCTAACAAAAAAAAGAAAAGAAAATGAAATCTAGATCTAGCTTCATTCTTGCCCCCATACATTTATCTCTGCCAGAAGCACCTGGCTTTTTCTGTCTTTATTTTAAACTATAACGTAGGGGTTAAGCACACCAGCTCTGGAGTAAGACTGCCTGGACTGGATCCTGGTTCCACAGTTTACTGTCAGTGTGGCCTTGGGCAAGTTACCTAACATCCAGAGGTTCACTTTCCTCATATGGAAAATAAGGAGTCATAATCCTCTCTGTCTCCTACAGTTGTTGAGAGAGTAAATGAGTGAATACACATGAAATGTCTGGCACAGTGCCTGGCACACTGGGCTTGGATGGATTTGACTGCTCATTATTGGTGTGTGCTATGTACCACATACTTTTTAATATAAGCAGAGGTGGTTGATGGATACAGCTGAAGCATTGTGAAGGTTTCCTAGTACAGTGTTTTAAAACTTTACATAGAGGCAAAGAACAAATAGTTGGCAGTTTCATATAAAAATCCCTACTACTGGCTCTTCTAGAAAAATCAAAATGTTGCTGAGCAGGGGATAGCCAACTCCCACAGCAGAATTCAACTGCCCATTCTGAAACATTCCCCCTGGCTTCACTTGCCATTTGTAGTTGCTGTTAATTTTCTTACCAGACAACTTCATTGCCCCATGTTGATTAGGCAGCCCCTATGCATTTGTGCTTGCAACTTTGGTGCTCGGTGATAAGGAAAATAAACATGGTTCTTGCCCATATAGGACCTAAAGGCTACTGTCCCAGAATAGAACGAGATGAAAGTCTCTCTTAAAAGACCCTTTAACGAGAGACCCTGTAAAATCTTTCTGGGTTGTAGAAAGAGTTACCGGCAACCTTGCTACTGCAGGTGCAGCCACCAGGGGCTCGACAGGAATGAAGACCCTCAGGCCCTACCCCAGAATGACTTTACCGCAATCAGCATTTTAGCATCTCCAGATGGGCACGTGGAAGTGTGAGAAGCACTGCTCTAGACCTAGGAGCCCTCCCTGGGGTGGATGAGGCTGTCGACCTTGCTGAAGCTGTGGAAGGGCTGTCTGGACCCCGCTGGCAATGGCAAGGTAAAGGCTGTAATTGGAAGATCTCTGGCGTTGTTATTGCCGCTGCAGTTACTCAGCTGCAAGTGTCTGGAGAATCCTCTGAGATGAAGTTGGGTGAGGGGTGGAATGAGGGTGGGCACGTGCTGCTGGAGGACAGCTGATCCCCCTGGATCCCGCAGCTGCCAAGGAGAGCTGGCTGAGGCCTCCCGCTGCTCCTGACACTCAAGGTGCTGAGGCTGCTGAAGAAGGTGTTGAGGCAAGGGGCGAGGTGAGCGTGGCTCCTCCTGGAGAGGAGGCAGTATCCTTGGTGCACTCAGGAGGCTCTGGGGACTGGGAAGGCTCAGCTAAGAGGAAAGTCTAGCTTCTCCTGGTAGATGTCCCTGTGGCCATCGTGGAGCTGCCGCTGGCACAGGAACTGCGCCTTTGCTTCCTGCGGAAGTTCCCATTGTGAGGCAGTTTTTCGCAGTTCCATCTAGGGTCCAGTAATTGCCTTTCCCTGGTGTCCTCGCAGGCTCCTGAAGCAGTGGTCGAGCGACACGTTGTGGCGGATGGGGTCCTGCTGCCGGCCTCGCTGCGCTGGGGGAAGGGGAGCTGCCGCCGCGAGCTGGTAGCTGGGGCTGAGCTTGCTCTAGGGGGCGCCCTGGATGGTCGTGGCTGTGAGCACCGAGTACCGCAGGCGCACCGTCCTCACGAGGTCCCCTCGCTGCCCAGGACCGCCAGCTCAGCGCGCCGTCGCCAGAGGCGGTGGAGGCAGGCGCCGATAGCGAAGGGCCGCTGCGCGCCGCCGAAGGTGGGTTGCGGGCCGGGGGGCTGCGGAGACAGACCCGAGGTGTCGCCGCAGGAGGGGCCTCGGGGGCGGTCACCACGGGCTCAGCGCTGCCGCGGCCGGGGGCGAGCTGCTCTGGTCTCTGCACCCGCGAGAGAGCATCTCCTTGAGGCCAATTCCGCCGTCCCCTCTCGGCCCTGGGTGGGTGCTGGTTGAGCCGCGTGCTCAGGCGGGTAGCCTGGTGGGTGTGCACAGTATTACAGTATGATAACCAAACGGCGTCCTTAAAGAATATGAAATGTCGTCTACAGGTCTGTTTTTCACAGAACATAAATTTTAAAGTGATGCATAACTTCTGAGAGGGTGGTCAGGCGGAGGGGGGAGGCTGATGACTGATGTTAGCGGTAATTAGGGTTTTAGCTCTTGGGTGTGATGATGGGGTCTTGTGATTTTGTTATACTTTTAAAAACAAGTGAACAAATCAAAATAAATGTGCAAAAGTAATATATGTGTGCACGAGTGATGAATGTGTATATTGAAGTTCAGAATAACCCACTTCTATGCCTCTGAAATCTTAAAGGAAAAAGTTCAAAAGGCAGGAAGTAATAAGGGACCAAAGGAACAGGAGGAAGTTTAAAACTCTTTGGAACAATCGTGAGATAAATGAAATAAAATAGGGAAACATTGAAAATTTTCAACATTAGAGGAATTAAACTATGGTATAAAACATGCCTGATAAAATATAAGGGAAACCAAAAAAAATGTTTTGCAATGTGAAAAACATATACTTTGTTGTAGATAAAATAATAGAAACAAAAATTGCCTAGAAATTATAATCAAACCATATGCAAGAAGTGCATGGAAAAAACATTTCCAATAGAATAATTGGAATAAAATGTACCTAAAACTTAATAGTGGGGTTTTCTGTGTTTTTCATAGCTTCTTATTTTAAAATATTTAAAGAAATATTGGAATTTTACATGAATCAATAAAACTTTCTGACTTAAAAGTTCTCCAAAGAAATGGAAAAGTAATTTCAAATATCAGTATGCAGAAAATATTTTTCATCTTTTAGATTGTAATATGAAGAAAATTAAATAGGTGCTAACATGTTATATTGCAAAATAAGAGGAACATATAAATATGTTATAGAAGTTGTGACTTTTCATATACTGCAACTTTGAATCAAATCATTGGAGCCAAATATTGATAAATAGCCTTTAAAATGCTCTTTTTATGGGAAAGGAAAGAAAGTTACCTGAAAAGTTTGATTTTTCCAAAGAAGGAAATAAATGTAAAAGAGGGCAAAATACTGGAAGTGGCTAAAATTCTTCTATCTAATTTGAACCTCTGAAATGAGATATCTTTAGATCTTCAGAGAATGTTTTGCAATTAGAAGAGATTAAGAGGAAAATTTTCTTTTCCCCTAATTTTCTTCAGGAGAAACTCAGACATATCAGCTGCATGATCTGCAGAAGACAGTGCCCTGGAGGGAGCAAAGGCAGCATAAAGGGGCAGGGTCCAGAAAGGAAAGGAGGTGACCTCAAAGAGCCGCTTTTTGAAAGCTGCCTTGAAAGTTCCAAGGATCTCAGAGTTTGGGGGAAAAAACAACAACAACCAGGCCTCTTGCAGCCCCAAAGTTTGTTAATTTGAGAATAGGGCTATAAAAAGTTGGTCTGTCCTTTGACAGCATCTCTATGCAATCACGGGTGCAGTGAATTCTTGAGACCCAACTCTATGTTGGAGCATCCATTTCTTCTGCAGTGTTGGTATAGACCTGGCTTTCCATTTCATGCACACGCACGTTACCTCCTTTTTAATCTTGTTTTTTATGCAGGAATGTCACCTTTAAAAGTCCTTCATTCTACTGCCGATTCGATGGGAGAAAATATTTGGCAATTATATATCTGATAAGGGTTTAATATGCATGATGCATAAGGAGATCATACAACTCAACAATAAAAAGACAAAGTATCAGATTTAAAAAATGTACAAAACTTGAAAAGACAGCTGTCCAAAGAAGACATATAAATGGCAAAGAATCACATGAAAAAAATGTTCAACATCACTAGCAATTAGGAAAATGCAAATCAAAACTACAATGAGAAGGCATTTCACGTCTTTTAGACTGACAAATATTAAAAAGTCTGAAAACTTTAAATGTTGGAGAGGATGTGGAGTGATAGGAACGCTTATTCACTGTTGGTGGCAATTAGGAATAATACAGCCCCTGTGGAGTACTGTTTGGCAGTTTCTAAGGAAACTGAATATAAACGTGTCATAGGACCTGGCAGTGCCATTAGAAGGTATATACCAAGAAGAACTGAGAGCAGTGACACAAACAGGTATCTGCACATTGATGTTCATAAAAGCGTTATTCACAGTAGCCAAAACTTGGAAACAACCCAGGTGTCCATGAACTAATGAATGGTAAACAAATTGTGGAAGATTCACACAATGGGATATTATGGAGTCGTAAGAAGAAATGAAGTCATGAAACATATGACAACAAGGATAAACCTGTAGAAGATTATGTTGACTGAAAAAGCCAGACACGAATGGACAAATACCATATGATTTCCCTATTATGAACCAAATATATTATGTGAAATATAAATATATAATATGAAATATGAATATGGGTGGAATTGCATATATAAGACCATTTTCCTTTGAAACTGAACAGATATAAGTTAATGCCACAAAATATTAATATTAGTCCCCCCAAAAAATTATACTAATTGAAGGAAACCAGACAGAGGAATATGTATTGCATGATTCCATTTATATAAAATATGAGCATAAATCAATTTGTAAAGATGAAAGGAGATTTGTGGTTATGTTAGTCTGAGGAAGAACGGTAAGGGATATGGAGTTTTTCTTTTTGGAATAATGAAATTGTCCTAAAACTTTTGAGATGATGAATATACAGCATTGTGATTATACTAAAGCCACTGATTACACACGTTTGATACCATAACTGGAAACAATAGGTATGTACAGTAGGGAAAGCATAGAGAGATTGAGAGGTGAGGAATTTTCTTGTTTGTTTGTTGTTTTATATTTATTATTATTTATTCAAATAATGAAAATGCTCTAATAGTGATTGAAGTGATGAATGCAGAACCATGTGAGTATAGCAAATACCACTGATTGTACACTTTGGATGAATTGTGTTTTATTAATATGTATCAATAAAATTGATTTGTTTAAAAAAAAGCCCTTGGTTCAAACATTCTAAAATTGACTGGGATGATGACAGCATAACTCTGCGATGACAGGTGCACTGAGTGTACACTTTGAATGGATTGTACAAAGCATGGGGCTATATAACACCATGAGTCATGTGGTGAAAGATATACTGTGGTTAACAGAACAAATATGAGAACATTCTTTCATGAACTTTAACAAGTATGTTATGCTAATGCAAGGTTTCAGTAACTGGGTGGGTTGGGGGAAAACTACACCAAATGTAAGATACTGGCTATAAATAGTGCTAATGTTTCAAAAATGCTCTTTCATAATTTGTAAGAATTGTTTCATGACAATGCAAGTTGGTGGTGGTGGGGTAGCATATGGGAGCCTGTGTGATGATACACATGTTTGTTTCATAAGTTAACAAATTATACTATACACTTATTGTTTGTAGATGTACACATATGAATGATAAACTTCAATTTTAAAAGTTTTTTTTCTTAAAGTCTTTTAGTCATGCTTATATTCTTGACTTTATATTGCTTGGTGTAGAATTGTGCATAAGACATTTCCCATGTTCTCTTATAACAACAGGCTTCTGTTTAGTTTAAGCCTATTGGAGTCAATGCTCTGTCAAGAAGGTAAAAGAAGTGGAGAAGTCAGAAATGGAGATGGAGGAAAAAGAGAAGGAGTCTGAGCAGATGTAGTCTCAATCTATAAGGGGCAATGCAGCACATTTCAACAGTCCTAGTTCCTCTGCCAATTTCCCAGCCCAGAGGCACCCAGCAACACAGCAGCAAATATATAGGTTTGTGCGAATCAACTGCAGTTTTGGACCATGAATTTTAAATCATTATAAGTAAGCTCAAAGACGTCTTTATTAATCAAAATAGGAACCATTAAAATCAACACATTTTTGCCAATGAGACATAAGTTTGCTTATTCCTGTAGCATAAAAATCCATGCTTTAGAGATTCAAAGAACTCTTGGAAAGCATTTTCTTCATCCTGCTGAATGGAAGAGTTTTCCCTGCAAAAAGTAATCGAGATGCTTGAAGAAGTGGTAGTCGGTTGGTGAGAGGCCAGCTGAATATGGCATATGAGACAAAACTTCATAGCCCAATTTCTTCAACTTTTGAAGCATTAGTTGTGCAACATGCCATAAAGTGTTGCTGTAAAGAAGAATTGGCCCCTTCTGTTGACCAATGCTAGCTGCAAACATTGCAGTTTTTGGTGCATCTCATTGACTTGCTGAGCATACTTCTCAGGTGTAATGGTTTCACTGGGATTAGAAAGCTGTAGTGGCAGCAGACCACCAAACAATGAACATGACTTTTTTTGGTTCAAGTTTGACTTTTGGAAGTGGTTTGAAGCTTCTTCTTGTTCCATCCACTGAGCTGGTCATCACCGGTTGTCATATAAAATCCACCTTCACTTTTCATTGCACTTCACAGTCTGATTGAGAAATGGTTCTTTGTTGTTGCATTAAATAAGAGAACACACTTCAAAACCATATATTTTTTTTCATTTTTGTTCGGCTCATGAGGCACCTACTTATTGAGCTTTTTCACTTTTCCAATTTGCTTCAAATGATGAACAACTGTAGAGTGGTAGACCTTGATTTCTTTGGCAACTTCTCCTGTAGTTTAAGAGGATCAGCTTTGAAGATTGCTCACAATTGGTCATTGTCAACTTCCAAAAGCTGGCCACTATGCTCCTCATCTTCAAGGCTCTCATCTCTTTTGCAAAACTTCTTGAACCACCACTGCACTGTACATTTATTAGCATTCCTGGGCCAAATGCATTGCTGATGTTGTGAATTGTCTCTGCTGCTTTGTAACCCATTTTGAACTCAAATAAGAAAATTGCTCAAATTTTCTTTTTGTCTAACATCATTTCCCTCATCTAAAAAATGTGAAATAAATAGCAAGTCATAAGTCATAAGGAAAAAAACATAAAGCAAGAAATGCACATTAAATGATGTATAACATAACCACATTTATTTAAAAATGTATGCCAATATCAAATGGCAAATTTCAACAATGAATAACCACAATTATTTTTGCACTGACAGTATTCACTTCAGTTTCACCCTAAGGGCTTCAGTAACTTCCTCATCTCTGCATAATACCCTCACTTAATTTTTGGCCCTCTAATCCTTTCCACAGTTATTTCATAAATCTATTTTGTTTACAATATTTAGAGTCAACTACAATATCCATGCACCTTTAAATTTGGATTGCTAGGATATATAGAATGCCAGAACAGGTGGTTTTATGAATATCTTCTGATTTTCATCTGCTTTCTGATCATTCTTTTCTGCCTCAGCAAATTCTTACCTTGTATGTCCTCTCCACTTCATGTACTTCTTTTCTAAACCTCAGAATTTATCCCAAATTTACCAAGATCTACTAGATTTATCCTTTGTTTTATGCACTGCTGTTTAGATATTTAGTGATTTTACTCCATGTTATTTAGTGAGAGCATAAGAAGTTAGGAGAAGGGAGCTGATACTATCCTCATTGCCAAGAGATAGTCAAGGAAACTGAATCTGAGCCATCAATACAATTGTTGTCTCTATCCATTTGAAAGTTTATCTATTGGACTATCCATTTATTTTGTTGTTTTTTTTTCTAATTCCTACAAAGGTGCAGTTAGTTCTTCAATTTTTGGTCTTTCTTCTTTTTTGGTGTATGAATTTAGGGCTATAAATTTCCCTCTCAGTACTGCTTTTGCTGTATCCCATAAATTTTGGTATGTTGTGTTATCATTATCATTTGTTTCAAGGTAGTCTTTGATTTCTTTTGAGATTTCCTTTTTGACCCACTGTTTTTCTAAGAGTGTGCTGTTTAATTTCCATATCTTGGTGTGAAATCTGGGCCTCTGGCCCTTGCAATTTCCAGCTTCACTCCACTATGTTCAGAGATATTATTTTGTATGATTTCAATCTTTCTGAATTCATTAAGCCTTTCTTTGTGGCCTAGCATATGTTCTATCTTGGAGAATGATCCATGTGCACTTGAGAAAAATGTATATCCTGCTGTGTTTGGGTGTAATAATCTATATATGTCTATTAGATCCAGCTCCTCTAATATACTGTTCAAATATTTCATTTCTTTAGTGATTCTCTTTTGAGATGTTCTGTCCAGAGTTGATAGTGGTGTATAAAATCCCCCACTATAATTGTAGATGCATCTATTCTTTCACTTAGTTTTTCCAGTGTTTGCCTCACGTATTTAGAGGCACCCTTGTTAGGAGCATAAATATTTATGATTGTTCTTTCTTCTTGACAGATTGTCCCTTTCACTAATATGTAGTATCCTTCTTTGTCTGTTACAACTGTTTCGAATTTAAAGTCTATTTTGTCTGATATTAATATAGCTAATCCTGCCTTTTTTTGGTTATTGTTTGCTCGTAAGATTGTTTTCAAATCATTCACTTTCAGCCTTCATGAGTCTCTGGGTCTAAGATGTGTCTCTTGTAGACAGCATATAGATGGGTCATATTTCCTTATCCAATGTCCCAGTCTGAATCTTTTGATAGGTGAGTTTAATCCGTTGGCATTCAGTGTTATTACTTTCAAGGAATTATTTATGTTAGCCATATTTTGATTGGACTTGTGTTTGTCATATTTTGTTTGTTTGTTTGTTTCTTCTCTTTTTTTTTTTTTTTGCTCTTACACTCTCCTCCAACTCTGCCTGTCCTGTTTTTTCCTTTCTTCCTGCAGAACTCCCTTCACAATTTCTTGAAGGGGAGGTTTCTTGTTGGCATACTCTTTCAGTTTCTGCTTATCTGTGAATATTTTGAACTCTCCATCATTTTTGAATGCTAGTTTAGCTGGATAGAGTATTCTTGGTTGGAAATTTTTTTCTTTTAGTACCTTGACTATATCATACCACTCCCTTCTTGACTTCATGGTTTCGGATGAGAAATCAGCACTTAATCTTAAGAAGCTTCCCTTGTATGTGATGGTTTTATTTTCTCTTGCTGCTTTTAGAATTTTCTCTTTGTCTTGTGTGTTAGATATTTTGACAAGTATATGTCTTGGGGTGGGCCTGTTGGGGTTTATGACAATTGGAGTGCGCTGTGCTTCTTGGATATGTACATCTGTCTCTTTCAGTAGATTTGGGAAGTTTTCAGCCATTATTTCCTGTAACACACCTTCTGACCCCTTTCCCTCCTCTTCTCCTTCTGGAATGCCTATAATACGTATGTTTGTGTGTTTTGCATTGTCATTCAGGTCCCTCAGTCCTAGCTGGATTTTTTCTATCTTTTTATCGACCTATTCTACTATCTGTTTGATTTCCGATGTACTGTCTTCCACATCACTAATTCTCTGCTCTGCCTCTTCTAGTCTGCTGATATTTGCTGCAAGTGTATTTTTGATTTCTTGAACTGTGGTGTTCATTCCCATCATATCTGTTATCTTTTAGTGTATGTCTGCAATTTCCCCTCCAAGTGTTGTCTTCATGTTGTTAACCTCTTCCTTTACTTCATTAAATTTGTCTGTGATATATGTTCTGAGATCTTTAATTACTTGTGCGAAGTTCTGCTCCCCTTCCTGGTTTTTAGTTTGTTTATTGGATTCAGCCATGTTTTCCTGATTACTGGTTTGGTTTGTAGATTTTTGTTGCTGTCTGGGCATCATTTTATCTTGACGGGTTTAATAAGTTCCTTAGCTTCTTTGTCTAGTCTTGGGGATTAATTAGCTGTTGTTTTTGCATAAGTGTTATATCTTCTCTTTGTCACTTTGTTCTTCTTATTCTAATTTCTTATTGTTGGCTGAGTTCATTTTGAAGGACAGTATTAGGACCAGGGAAAGCAATTGTGTAAACAAGGAAAAATTATAAAGTAGTATTGGTGATAAACGTTAACAGAGCAACAATATGAGATCTGGGAGGATGGATATTAGATTCATGTAAGTTGTGTGGAGTTATAGCAGTAGGTAGAGTACCTATAATGAGGTTGTCGACTGAATATGGGAGGACTATCGTATGAATTAAAAAGCTAGTGGTTTCGTGAGAGAGGGAAAGAGAAAAGAAAGACAATAGTTTCAAGAGTGGATAAAAGACAGAAAACAAAACAAAGGTATTAGAAATTAAGAGTTAGACACTTTGGGGATCAAAGAAAGTGAGGTGGAATATAGGAGAGACAGTAGATGATGGAGGATATCAAGATGTAGGGGAAAGGGGATAGTGTAGGTAGCCAAAATCAATTCACACAGAATTGAGGCAACAGAGGATGAGGAAACCCATCAAAATTGAGGTGTTCCCTGTAGAACGTATTGTATAATTAAGATAAAATAAAATAAGAAGAAAATGAGGGACAAGAGAGGAAAAAAAAGAAGAAAGAAAGAAAGAAAAAGGGGGTGTGTAAAGGGAGGGGAACAAGTAAGGAAAAGAAAAAAAGATATAGAACAACCACAACAGCAACAACAAAAAACCCCCCTAAAAAACTGAAAAAAAAAAGACTTTGGGGGATACAATGGGAGAAAAGAATAGGAGATAATGCAATGTTAACAATCAGGACAATAAAAAATAAAAAAATAAAATAAAAATTAAAAAAACAAAACAAAAAAAACAAAAAAGAATAAACGCAAACGTTGAGGGCTAGGACATTCAAGGGCCTCAGATGGACCTCAGGGCATGATGGATTCGGGGATGGAAAGTCTGAGATATTGAAGACTCAAGAGGTGTGAGTCTCTGGGGTGTGGGCCACCAGGGTTTAGGGGACTCAGACCTGGCAATCTCAAATCTGGTTAACAGGGAGCCTGGGAGCACTGCAGTGCAAAACAGCCTTCAGGGATCCCCGCAGCTGGGTGCCAGCCCTATGGGAGAGGTCACATCCGCAAACTCTGACCTATGTGTCTGAACCCCACAATTTACCCACTCACTTGGGTCTCTTCTGTAGCTGTATCACCAATTCGACTTCAGGACACCTCCCACCTTGTAAGCCCCCGGAATGGCCACGTGGGTGCGTCTCTACACTGCAGCCAATTTAATGATGCAGATCAGTAGCCAGGCCCGGGGGTGGGGCTCCAGCCGGAAACACCGATAACAGAGTCCAAAACCAAAAGTCCCATGCTTTGCAAAATATTCCCCTAATCGGCTTCCAGACGTCTCCCACCATGCCAGTCCCTGAAACAGCCTCCTGGTAATGTCTCTTTATTGTGAGCAATTTAAGGTTGCTGCAGAGTGGCAGCCAGCCTTGGGGGGCGGGGCTCTAGCAGGAAGCGCTATTATTTGTGTCCGCAATGAAAAATTCCCTGCCTCGCAATAAAACTCCTATTTGTCTCCCTAAATCAGTCTGCGAAGGCCTCCTGCCCTGTTAGCCCCCCAATAGCCCCCTCAGCGCTTATGAATTCCCCAGTACCACAGAGCCTCCAGAAATCACCACCGCAGCGCCGGTGCCGCGGCTCTGCCCACCCCAGGAGGGAGCATTCCTCACGCAGCCCCCACCTCCGTGTAATAGAGCCTCAATTTTATCTTATACACGAATTTTCTCTGTTACCTCCCCACCAAATCGATGTCCAGACACCTCCTGCCCTGCAAAATCCTGAAACAGCCTGGTCCCGAATAATTTCCAACCCTGCCCAGCCGCTTCTTTGCAGAAGAGATTATCAGGTGTGCTCACTCAGCCACCATCTTGCCCCGCCCTCTCCACATGATTCTTTTGTTAATTCACAATTCTCAATTTTAAAAAATTAGGTTTACCTTTTCTAGAGTTTCATAAATATGGAATCATACATCATGTGCACAACAGTCTAGCTTATTTGATTACCATATAATATTTTATAGTTCATCCATGTTCTTTTCATTCCTTCACATGATGATGGATATTTGTTCACATCCAGTGTTTTACTATTAAAGATATAGCTTCTATCAATAATTTAAAATTCTGGGTAAGAATATATGTTTTCATTTATTTTGGATAAATATGTAAAAGTGGAATTGCTGGGTTTCTATGAAGTTTTTAGGAAACTACAAAATTGCCAAATTGATTTCGACACATCATATTGGCATCAATTGTGTACAGAAATTTCAGTTGCTCTAAAAGCTCTCCTATACTTAGTAATGTCAGTGCTTTGAATTATTATAATTCTAATGATTTTTTAGGGGTATGTCATTATGGTTTTAATTCCCTGTTGCTAATGATGTTAAGCTCTTTTACCTATTTATTTATAATTTAAAATGAAATGTCTATGTGAGTGTTTTGTACATTTTAATGAACTTTAGACTCCTAAATATTGAGTTATAAAAATTTATTATATTATTTTTATATATATTTACAGTCACATATATGATATAGTAGGCACTATTCTAATCTGACATCAGTGATTTCCAAGTGCTTGTGAAAGATCCTCTACAATATCCATCCCTTGATTGTGAGCAGAAACTGATCATTTGTACAGCCTACTTTCTAAAATTTTAAAGGAAATTACATGAACCTATAAACCAATAGTGTTGGAATGTACAATTTACAAATTTGAGGCTTCCAAAACATGAGCATGTTATATTTGTTCATTTAATGTGGTCATTTTAGCTAGATAACCAAGACAATCAGTGTATGATCTGTTTTCCATGTTACTGCAGACAACATTGTCACTAAGATGCCTGCCACTACATAGTAAGTATCCACCTGCTCCCACTTTCCAAAAGCATGTTCCTTCCTTCTTTTGTGTGTGTGTGAGCAAGAAATAAACTTTTACTGTGTTAAACACTAAATATTGGGATTTGTTTGTTACAGCAGTGTTAACCTAGCCTACATAGAAAGACATTCCCTTTCTCAACTCATAAGTTCCCTTTCTTTGAATTATTTAAAATGTCCATGTAGAATTGGATCATTTCTTCTGACTCCATCCATCAAAAGTTACAGTTACAGTCAAGTTGTGATGAAAACATTTCACCTTATTGCTCTTTCATATCTTGTAGTTTGTGATTAAAATATTTCACCTTTTTCCATATTTTGTAGTTTGTCCTTTTATAGTTGGTTTGGTCTGGTTCACCTCCATGCCCACACCCTTTATCTAGCAAAGTGAAAGAGAGCAGCTTTAAAGATAAGGAGATGATTCAGAAGTTTCACACAGCATTCTCTCACATCTCATCGACTTGAACCAGTTACACCAAAGAGAAGCTGGAAATGCAATCTTTAGATGGTAGGCCTGTTACCTGCTTCTATTACTAAAAGAAATAAGGGGAAATGTATACTAGGGAACAAGTAGCAGCTCTTGTGACTACCCAAGTATCTATATGCACACTTCTTTCAACTCATAGGACATTTGCATCCTCTTCCTCAAAGGAGAAATCACAGTTTCATCATATATTCTCCAATACCTTCATCAGATATGTCCATAGATGATAACAGAAAGGGAAAAAAACACAAGGAGAGAAAAACCAGGGTAATGGAGACAATAGAAAATGGAGGCCTTCCCAGAAAGCAGAACCAATGCCTAAGCAGCGACCTTGCTCCACAACCAGCCCCAGGTCTCTTCTTAAGGATTTCATGAGTGCCATGGATCATTGACTGCTGTGTGTTCTCCTTTCTTTACCTAAATGGGAATTTTACTATTGTTTTTTTGTCCCTGCCATTGCGTATGGGAGAATATCATTGCTGGAAGAGGAAATCCTGTATGAACCCTGAGCATTCCTGCAAATTCTATCCAGATAAGCCAGACATGCAAAATCTTGACTGCTTTTTACCCAGGCTATTTCTCAGAATTGTAATTAGGGCAAGCAACCTGGAGGGATGAAGTAATGCCTCCTTCTGAGACAAAGAACTGACTTGCTACAAAAGAGGTGGGTTCTTCAAGCTCAGGATCCCTCAACTGTGACTGAAATCTATGCCATGTGCAGTAGTTATCTGGACACTGTCATGTTTCTCCATGGGTTTTGGGGAACAAGAGAAATAAGCACAAAAATGATTCTCATGCTGCTTGCTGTTCTGTGAGTAATAAGTTTCTTTATTTCTCACCCAATCGCTATGAAATAGTAGCATACTAACTTATCAGCTTTTAAAGAGGTAAAAATCAAATACCAGAACTTACAGGGTTATTGTAAGGCTTTTGAGGGGAATTGGGAAAAGTTGAGTGTATTTTCTATGCTGGAGGAAAGTAAAAAAATATATGGCCAGAGAGAAGGCTGTGGATATTTTAAGAGTTGATCATGGATTTGTTGGCACTCCTTTCTTTAGATGCTGAGTCATAATTTCCTCACTTCTTTTTAAGCTATCCCAAGTAGCATCCTTAAAGTCCAAGTTTCAACTAGCTGTCTAGACCATTGAAGCTTTCTCTGTCATGGTACATAAAACCCTCATAGCCCCCACCAGATGCCCAATTCCCAAAGCCCCATCTACATATATAGGAATTGGTTATGGCAACATTCAATTACCATGTACAAAAGTTCATAATACTCTTCTATTTCTCTATAAGATATTACTCCAAAACTCAGTGGCTTAACACATATCTACTGGCTTACAGTTTTCTCAAAATGTCCATGACTCAGGAATCTGGAAGACTAACTGGGTCACCTGGTTCTGGGTCTCACACAACGCTGGAGCTGCCTCAGGACTCATCTGTGAAAGATCTAATTACTAGCTCAATCACATGGTTGACAACAGAATTCAGCTTCTCATGGACTGTTGGACTGAGTCCTCAGTTACTCATAGGCTGTTGTCTGGAGACCACCCCTGGTTCCTCACCATGAGGAACTCTACATAGAACACTCACAACATGGGGGCCTGCATTGTCAGGACCAGCATACAAAGGGCAATATAAACAAAGTGAGAGAATATTATCAAGACAAAAGTTACAATCTATTTAACTTTATTAAAAAGTCACTTCCCATCACTTTCCCAATATTCTAGAAGAAAAGCACTAGTTCTAACCCATATTTAAGGGGAAAGGGTATGCAAGGACTTAAAACTAGGAGATGGGAATCATTGGGAACCAAATCAGAGGATGATTGCTACACAGTTGCAACAAAAATGTGAAATACATAGAGATAAGTCTGAAAAAGTACTGCAGGATCTATGCTTCTATAGAAGCCTTATAACATTGTCGAGAAAAAGTAAGGAATACTTAAGTAGATAAATACCCTAGGCTCATGGATCAGAAGAAGTCATCTTATGAAGAAGTCAATTTCCTTCAAATGATCTACAGATTCAAAACAATCCCAAAACAAATTCCTACAGGGGAAGGACATTATCAGGAGAACAAGGGCTTTTAAAAGCTCTTGCATATCTTGGAGACTATGAAAGAACACAGAAAAGCTGATGGCAAGATACATGTTCAGAAAAGACATGAGAAGACTTCCAATCTCTCAACTCTTGCTGACCTACTTTGAGACATAGATGTCCACTGCCAGCTAAGTATAAGCATAGCAAATGTGCAAATATTTGAAGAGCTTTTCTTCTTTGCCTTCATCTTTTTCTTTTTCTTCCAGGCACTCAGAAAATGTCTGTCAAATCACTAACAGGTGACTAAGATCATGGACCAATACGTCTATGGTCACAGATGACAAAATGCCACAGACTTTATAAAATTAGGTGTAAAAAGTCACTAAACATAAACAAACAACAACCACAAAGGACAATAACAATAAACCCTGGGAAGGGTGATAAGAGTTGCCACATTATAATACTCAGAATGACCACATTAAAAAAAGTATGAGTCATGCAAAGGAAGAAGAAATCATAACCCATTCAGAGGGGAATGAGAGGACTTACTATAAACTATAAAGGTATAAGCCCAGAATTAGCTTAACTAGAAAAAGGACGTTAAGTTATCTCTTTCTTGCTGTTAAAAAACACACTGTAAAATTGTAAAATAAACAGAAAAATAGATGGAAAGAAATTAGAAATATTAAAAGACAGTGCAAGGCAAGGTTAGATTTAATATAATCAATTATAAGAAATAGATAATATAGCAAAAAGCATTTATAAATGTAAATATATATAGAAGTTAATTATAACATAATTTTAATTTTTATATTATAGCTGTAACTATTGGACATAGTAATATCTAAGATTGAAATAAATAAATTATTGGTATAGTTATTTAATTTCCATTGAAACCATAATTCTTTCTGCATAATCAAATTCCTGTTAGGGAATTCTTCATATCTTATTGGAATCAATTACGGCAGATAAAAATATGCCAACTCATAATTTCATGAGGCAGAAAAATTCAAACGTTTTTCACTAATGGTTATGTTAAATCATTATCGATCCAAATGGATTACTTTAATTAATGAGAATCCATAAGAAAGGGTTAAAGAAAAATTGTGCTTTAGGTATAACGTTTATGAAATCACATTTCTTTTTACAAGAGCTCATAGATGTTTCCCTACATTGTCTTTTAGGAGCTTTATGATCTTGCCTTGTGCGGTCACCCCTCGGGCTGAAGTGTGGTTTGCTGGCCTGGTGAGGGGCGGTGGCCGCGGTAGGCCTATTCCAAACCGCTGCCCCCATAATAGGGTGGTTGGTCGGGCCCACCGCCACCCCTGAAGGGAGCTCGGCATGGGCGCAGAGTGCCCTCGGGTCTCCCCTTCTCGGCAGCCATGCTTCCGCGGCCGCCCCTCCTCCCGGATGGCGCCACACGATGCCTTGCGGGGCGGCACCCTTCTTCTTCTTTCTCCCTGCGCAGGCACAGGGTGGAAAAATCCAGTCCGCCCTTTTCCCTCCCCCCGACAGCAGCAACAGCCAGGCGTGGGCGGGAAACTCCAGTCTGCCCTCTACCCCAGCAACAGCAGCCACCAATCACTAAACCCTGCCACTTCCCCCAGCAACAGCAACAGCAACAGCAACTACCCCTCCACCGTCCAGTACTGCCCACTGACCTTTCTCCTGCAACCAATCAGAACAGAGCGTGGCTTCGACCAATCAGCCTTCCCCAGCCCCTATAAAACTGTTGCCTCTCCCTCAATAAAGTGGACCTGCGTGTTTACCCCGTCTCCACGGTAGTTCTGCCATGCGCCCTCCAGTCCTGAGAGCCCCCGACAAGGGCCTGGCCTCCCTTGTCCCCAGTTCATCACCTGTTTCTCCGGGCGACCGCTTCGTCGCCGGCTTCTCTGGGCGACCCCGTCAGCCGAACCGCACAACCCCTGTGAGACCGATCCCTCGTCTGCTGCCGGACCGACCCCTCGTCCCAAGTGGGACCGATCCCTCATCCCAAGCAGGACCGACCCCTCGTCCTGAGCTGGACCGACCCCTCATCCGCAGCCAGACCCCACCTCTACTGACCGAGCAAGCCGCCGTAGCCTTGTATGTTTACATCTTTGATCCATCTTGATTTAAATTTTGTATTTCATGAGAGGGTTTTCCTCACTCATTCTTTCCAATATGGATGCCTTTTTTTCTTTTTCTTACCTAAGTGCTTGAGCAAATCTTTGTAACACAATGTTAAATAAGAGCAGTGACAGTAGACATCTTTGTCTTGTTCCAGATGTTTCAGGGAATGCCTTTAACATTTTGCCACTGTATATGATGATAGCTGTGTGGTTTTTTTTGTTTATTTTATTTTATTTTTTATTATTTTTATCCCCCCCCCATGGCTTTTTGCTTGCTGTTTGCTCTCTGTGTCCATTCACTGTGCATTCTTCTGTCTCTGTATTTATTTTTATTTATTCCACCCTCCCCCCCCTTGCAGCTTACTTGTTGTCTGCTCTCTGTGTCCATTCACTACATGCTCTTCTGTGTTTTTGCTTGTCTCGCGTCCTCGCTTTTTGTTGCGTCACATTGCTGAGTTGGCTCTCTGCAGCTCTTGTGGGCTGGCAGCTCTCTGCAGCATGCAGATGAGCCTGCCTTCACAAAGAGGCCCAGGGATGCAAACCCAGGGCCTCCCATGTGGTAGATGGGAGCCCAACTGATTGACCCACAGCTGGAAAGCAGCTGTATACCCTTTATCATGTTGATAAATTGTATACCCTTTCATGTATACCCTTTATCATGTTGAAGAAATTCCTACTGTTTCTATCTTTTGAAGTGGTTTTATCAAGGAAGAATGCTGTATTTTCTCAAATGTTTTTTCTGCATCAATAGAGATGATCATGTTATTTTTTTCTTTCGATAAATTATTATGGTGTATTACTTTGATTATTTTTTTCTTTTTTCTTTTTTGTCTTTATTTTTTTAATGTTGCATTAAAAAAATATGAGGTCCTCATATACCCCCCACCCCCCTCACCCCACTCCTCCCCCCATAACAACAACCTCCTCAGACATCATGAGACATTCATTGCATATGGTGAATACATCTTGAGCACCGCTGCACCTCATGGTCATTGGTCCACATCGTAGCCCACACTCTCTCACAGTCCACCCAGTGGGCCATGGGAGGATATACAATGTCCAGTAACTGTCCCTGCAGCACCACGCAGGACAACTCTAAGTCCCAAAAATGCCCCCACATCACATCTCTTTCTACCCACTTTGCCCTTTCTTCTCCTCTGGGATGCCTCTAATGTTTGTGCATTTTATTTTGTGCAATTCCTTGAGACCCTGCTAAATCTTTTCTATATTTTTATCTATCTCTTCCACTATCTGTCTGATTTCAGACATACTATCTTTGACATCACTAATTCTTTCTTCTTCCAGTTCAACTCTGCTGTTATGTGCTTCCAGTCTTTTTCTGATTTCTTGCATTTTGCCATTCATCACCATCAAATTGTGCATTATTTAAGTATGTTAACCATTTCTTCAGTATGTTCCCCCAGTGTCTTCTTAATATCTTTTATCTCTTCCTTGACTTCATTAAGTTGGTTCATGATATTTGTTTGGACATCCTTGATTCATTGTTCAACATTCTGCATCTCCTTTTGTGTTTTATTTTGTTCTTTAGACTAGGATGTCTTCCTGTTTTAGTATAGCTTGTATTTTTTTGTTGATGCCTGAGCACGTGTTTATCTTGATGGGATTATTTAAATGGGTAGATTTTCTTTCTAATCTAGGCTTTTATTTTATATTGTGTTAAAGTTTCTCTTTGACACTTTGTTTCACTTATTCTATATCATTGCAGTTGTCTGTGCTCCCTTGAAAAAATATTATGACCATAGAAAAGGAAAGAAAGAATAAGATAAAAAATAATATTTATTTAAAAGATAGTAAAGAAACCATGAAAGAGCCAGGAAGGCAAAATAAGTAATGAGTGAAAAATCATAAAAATTATAAAGGAATATGAGTATAAAATGTGGAATAAAAAATGAAACAAAACATCTAATGTCTTCCTCTCTGCCAGCTGCTTTGGATATATATAGAGAGAATGGGAAGTTGCTCTGAGTCATTTAGATTGTTGCTGAAAAGAAAAAGAAGCCAGAGGAAAACTGCAAGTTGTGTGCCCCTGTTTAAAAGTAGCACATGTACCCATTCTCAGGGCAAATAGCCTAGGTGGAGCTGTCAGCTCCCTACTCCAAATGGAGTATGAGGGCAAATTCCCTGGGAGGAAGAGAGGTCTGGGAGGGTGAAGAGGGGTTTCTTTGCAGTGAGTTTGACCAGCTGAGCCTTCTTTGAATATTAAAAGTTACCACAACTCGACAGAGAGAGGTGAGGGGATCTCCTCAGGCAGTCTCACACCCAGTTGCCCATGTAAAGAGATGAATTAGATTAGGGAAGAGGCAGGGGCAGAAAGGTACCTAATCTGAAGGATTTTGGCAAACTGCAAGGAATCTAACCTGCCTGAGGGAAAGGGGGTGGAGTCTTCTGAAAGGCTAACTAAACTAATGAGAAACTATAACTCTGTAGAGGAATTCCTGCCTTGATTATCTGAGGTTCATGGTTTGATTTCTGGCTCTTCTTGAGATGTCTACACTGGGTTATCAAGCATCCAGCTGAAACTACCATGAAATGAAGGAAAATGACTACACAACTTATCAAAACCTATGGGACACAGCAAAAGATGTACTGAGAGGGAAATTCATAGCCATAAATGCCTATATCAAAAATGAGAAAGAGCTAAAATCAAAGACCTGCTTGTACAACTGGAGGAATTAGAAAAAAGAAGAGCCAACTAACCCCAAAAAAGTAGAAAGAAGGAAATAACAAAGCTTAGAGTGGAGCTAAATGAAACTGAAAACAAGAAAGCACTAGGAAAAATAAACCAAAAGCTGGTCTTCCAGAAGATTCATAAAACTGACAATTCCTTAGCTAGACTAACAAAGAAAAAGAGAGAGAAGATGCAAATACACAAAATAAGAAACAAGGAAGGGGGTATCACCACTGACCCCCTAGAAATAAAGAGTAACATAAGAGGAAACTTTAAAAAATTGTATGCCAATATTTTGATTAATTTGGAGAATATGGACAAATTCCTAGAAACATACAAGCAGCCTACATTGATGAAAGAAATTGATGAACTCAACAGACCAATCACAAGGGATGAGATTAGAATTAGTTATCAAAAACCTCGCAACTCAGAAGATCTTAGTACCAGACAGCTTCATAGGTGAATTCTACAAAAGTCCAGGAAAACTAACACCAATCCTGCTTAAACACTTCCAAAAGTGGAGGGAACATTGACTAACTCATTCTATGATGCCAACATCATCCTAATACCAAAGCCAAACAAAGATGCCAGGAGAAATTTCTCTAATGAACTTAATGCTAAAATCCCCAAGAAAATACTTGATAATGTATTCAATAACATATCAAACAAATTACACATCATGACCTAGTGGCTTTATATCTGGAATTCTAGGATGTTTCAACCTAAGAAGATCAATGTAATAAACCACATTAACATATCAGAAGAAAAAATCACATGATCATCTCTAGAGATGCAGAAAAAGCATTCAAGAAAACACAGCACCCTCTCCTGATAAAAACATGGCAAAACATAAGAATAGAAGGAAACATCTTCAATATGATAAAGGGTATATATGAAAAATCCACTGCAAACCTCATATTCAAACATAAAATTCAAAGAGCTTTCCCTCTAAGATTGGGAACAAGACAAGGATGCCTACTCTCACTGCTCTTATTATTGTGTTAGAAGACTTGCTTGAGCACTTAAGAATGTAAAATAACAGAAAAGGCATCCAAATTGGAAAGGAAGAAGTAAAAATTTCACTATTTGCAAACAACATGATCCTATATATAGAAAGCCCTGGGAAATCTACAAGAAGGCTTCTAAAGCTTATGAGTTTGGTAAGTAGATTAAAGTGCAAATATCAGTAGCATTCCTGTACAATAATGAGCAACCTGAGGAGAAAACGAAGAAAACAAAAATCCCTTTTACAGCAGCAACTAAAAGAATCAAATACCTAGGAATAAATTTAACTAAAGGTATAAATGTCTTCTACATAGAAAACTATACAACACTGTTAAAGGCAACCAAAGAAGATCTAAATAAATGGAGGAATATTCCCTTTTCATGTATTGGAACACTAAACATCATTAAGATGTCTATCCTACCCAAACTGATTTACAGATTTAAACCAACCCCAATAAAAATTACCACAGCATTTTTCATTGAATTGGAAAAGCTAACCATGGAAGGGCAAGGGGCCCCAAATAGCCAAAGATATATTGAAAAAGAAAATGAAACTGGAGGAATCACATTAGTGACTTTGAAACATACTGCAAGTCTACAGTGGTCAAAACTGTATGGTATTGGCCCAAGGATAGACATAGAGACCAATAGAACTGAATTGAAAGTTCAAATGTTGATCCCCACACATATAGTCACCTGATATTTGACAAGGTCACCAAGCTCACTCAACTCAGAGAAAATGACCTTTTCAACAAATGGTGATTGGAGAGCTGGATATCCATATTCAAAAGAATGAGAGTGGAATACTACCTCATACCTTATATAAAAATTAACTCAAGATGAATCAAAGATATAAATATAAGAGCCAAGACCATGAAGCTCCTAGAAGATAATGTACAGAAGCATCTACAATATCTTGTATTAGGAAATGGTTTCATGAAGCTCACACCCAAAGCACAAGCCATGAAAGAAAAGATAGGTAAATGGGATCTCCTCAAAATTAAAACCTTTTGCACCTCAACGGAGTTAGTCAAGAAAGTGAAAAGGGAGCCTACTCAATGGGAGAAACTATTTGGTAAACATATATCTGATGGGGTCTAACAGCCACCATATATAAAGAAACCCTATACCTTGAAAATAAAAAGACAACCCATTTTAAAAATGGCAATTGATTTGAATAGAAACTTCTCCAAAGAAGAAATAAAAATGACTAAAATGCCCATGAAAAGATGCTCACCATCACCAGCTATTAGGGAAATGCAAATCAAAACTACAATGAGATGTCATCTTGCACACATTAGACTGGCAGTTTATTAAAAGCACAATGGACTACAAGTTTTGTAGGGGATATGTTGAAATGGAAACCTTTATCCACTGCTGGGGGGATTGTAGAATGGTGCAGTCTTTGTGGAGGACAATTTGGCTATTCCTCAGGAATCTAACTACAGAATAGTCATATGATTCAGCAGTCCCACCACTGGGTATATACCTAGAAGAACTGAAAGCAGGGACATGAACAGATATATAAATGCTAGTGTTCATAGCAGCATTATTCATTATTGCCAAAAGTTGGAAACAACTAAAATGCCCATCAATAGATGAATGGATAAACAAAATGTGGTACGTACGTCTGATGGAATATTACTCAGCTGTAAAAAGGAATGCAGTGTTAACACATGGGATAACATGGTTCATCTTGAAGACCTTATGTTGAGTGAAGAAAGCAGGCATTGATGGACAAATATTGCCTCATCTCACTGATATGAATTAAACAAATTGAGTGGGCTCACAGAATTAAGAGTCTGAAAGATAGGTTTAAAGGAGACAGAAAGGGAGAAGGTTGTGAGTCCATGTCCATATGGACAAAATCTATGATAAGGTGGAGGGGTGTAGTTGTGCCCTGGATGTGCAAAACGTGGTGCAACGATGTTATTGCCTGGGTGGTGCTGGTCTGTGAGGGGGTAGTGTGGAGAGGGTGGGTTAGACACTCCATGGAACTAGAGCGAGTGTTGGGGGAAGAAACAGGTGAACTCTGGGGATTTGTGGGTATGTTGTTGAAATTTCAATGCTGGAAATGTTCTTTTGGCAAATATGGAAGGGGGGAGGGTTACTGTTTTAAGATGTGGGGACACACAAGACAGGTCATACCAGGTGCAGGCTTCTAGGGAATATGTAGGGGGCATCTTATCACAGTATATAGTATCAGAGGATGGAGACTCAAAATGAGTGGGTACTGTATCAAAACAGAAAAAAAAAATGAACCCAGAAAAAAAATAGAATAAAACAAAAGCCTAGAAAGATGAAAAGAAGGAAAAAATAAAGACCAAACAAGAGAAGGTAAAATGAAAGCAAAGCAGCAGAAGAGAGAAAAACAAAAGAAAGAAAAAAAATAAGGAAACTAAGGAGAAAAAAATAAGGAAAAGAAAAAAAAGGAAACTGAAAGAAAAAACCAAAACAAAACAACCCAGGGGGAAAATGTCTCCCCTATTAAACCCCTAGGAACCATCTCAGGCTGCCAATACTCATCAATCAATCACCTTGCAGACTGTCCTCCATAGGTAAGGTATTCGGTTTTAGAGAATAAAATAAAGAATACAATAATAAAATAATAAAATTTATAAAGTAACATATTGAAAAACCAAAAACAAAGAAATCTGCTTATATGTTTACATGTTACAAGGTGATACCTGAAGCCTGGCAACCTCGGGGGCACTCTCTGTATCTATTCTATTAGGAGATACTGGGCATGGATCCAGTAACCTAGTACATATGTGAGGAGTTCCTCCATAGAGCTATGCCCATTCCACAGGTTAGATAGGCTTTGAAAAGCTTATCTGTGTCCTTGTTTTCACTTCTTCTGGGTACATACCCAGCAGTGGAATTGCTGGGTCAGATGACAAATCTATAGCTAGTTTTTTGAGAAACCATCAAACTGTCCTCCAGAATGGTTGGATTCTTCTGCATTCCCACCAGCAGTGGATGAGTGTTCCCATTCCTCCACATTCTCTCCAGCACTTGTAGTCTTCTGTTTTTTTTTTTTTTTTTGATAGCCACCAGTCTTATGGGAGTAGGATGGGAGTAGTTTTGATTTGCATTTCCCTAATAGCTAGTGATTTTGACCTTTTTTTCATATGCTTTTTTAACCATTTGTATTTCTTCTTTGTAGAAGCATCTGTTCAAATCTCTTGCCCATTTTTCAAATGGGTTGTTTGTCTTTTTATTTTTTAGATATAGGAGTTCTTTGTATATACAGGATATAAATCTCCTATCAGATATATGGTTAACAAATATTTTCTCCCATTGAGTAGGCTGTCTTTTCACTTTCTTGACAAACTCCTTTGAGGTGCAAAAGGCTTTAATTTTGAGGAAGTCCCATTTATCTATTTGTTCTTTTGCTGCTTGTGCTTTGGGTATGAAGTTCATGAAGCCATTTCCTATTACAAGTTCCTGTAAATTCTTCCCTACATTGTTTTCCAAGGTCTTTATGGTCTTTGCTCTTATATTTAGATCTGTGATCCATCTTGAGTTGATTTTTGTATAAGGTGTGAGTTGGAAATCCTCTTTCATTCTTTTGCATATGGATATCCAGTTCTCCACGTACCATTTGTTGAAGAGGCCATTCTCTCCCAGTCAAGTGGGCTTGGTGGCCTTGTCGAATATCAGATGACTGTATATATGAGTATCTATATCAGAACTCTCAATTCAGTTCCATTGGTCAATGTATCTATCCTTGTGCCAATACCATACCTTTTTCACTACTGTAGCTTTATAGTATGTTTTGAAGTCAGGTAGTGTGATTCCTCCAATTTCATTTTTCTTTTTCAATATGTCTTTGGCTATTCAGGGCCTCTTTCCTTTCCAAATAAATTCCATACTTAGTTTTTCTAGTTCATTAAAAAATGCTGTGTTGATATTTATTGGGATTGCATTGAATCTGTAGACAAATTTTAGTAGGATAGACATCTTAATAATATTTAGTCTTCCTATCCATGAACAGGGAATATTCTTCCATTTATTTAGGTCTTCTTTGATTTCCTTGAACAGTGTTGTGTAGTTTTCTGCATATAAGTCTTTTACATCTTTAGTTAAATTTATTCCTAGGAATTTGATTTTTTTATTTACTATTGTAAATGACCGTTTTTTCTTGATTTCTTCCTTAGATTGCTCATTATTGGTGTATAGAAATGCTACTGATTTTTGCACATTGACCTTATAACCTGCGACTTTACTGAACTCATTAATAAGTTCTAGAAGCTTTGTTGTAGACTTCTCGGGGTTTTCTATAGGATCATGCCATCTGCAAATAGTGAAATTTTTATTTCTTCCTTTCCAATTTGGATGCCTTTTATGTCTGATTCTTGCCTCAGTGCTCGAGCAAGTACTTCTAACGCAATGTTAAGTAGAAGGGGTGATAGTGTGCATCCTTGTCTTGCTCCTGATTGATCTTAGAGGGAAAGCTTTTAATGTATCCACCAAATGCAATGAATGTGCCACGATGATGAAAGAGATTGTTGATGTGAGAGGAGTGGCGTGAGGGGGGGTGAGAGGTATATGAGAACCTCTTACATTTTTTTAATGTAACATTTTTTGTGATCTATGTATCTTCCAAAAAATGCAATTAAAAGATTGATGGGGGTGGGGTATATGGGAACTTCTGTTATTTAATGTAACGTTTTTTGTTACCTATTAAATTTAAAAAAAGATTTAAAAAATTTAAAAAGTAAAAGCTTTAGTATAAAAAAAAAGTTTATCTGTTTTTCTCTGCTTACTTCTGCCTCAGGGAAGTTGGACTTCCAAACAGTTTGCCTGCTATCTCTCCTGACTTCCTTCTCTTCCTGACTGCTTTAGCACCTGCCTGCCTAGCCTCTCCCTCCCTAACATAGTTCCTCTCTCTCCCAGGATGTTTGGGTGTGACAGCCTGCTAGATCAGACAAACCTTCCCCTCTCCCTGGGGCCCTTCACTGCTGACTGGGTTCTATTTTGAGATTCAAAGGTGGCCCAGCTGGCCAAACTCACTGAAGATAATCTGCCCTCTGTCAGACCCCTCTTTCTCCCAGAGAGGACAACCTTCTTTCTCCATTCAGTTGGCTGCAATAAAGCAGGGTTTTTTACCAAGGCTATTTGCCTTGATGGTGGGGTGTATGTGCCCTTGCCAGCCACAGGAGCAAGTAACTCACAGTTTTCATTTGGCCTCTATGTCTCTCCATTCTTCTCCCTCCTGGATGATGTGCAGCTCTCTTCTGGTCTGCAGATCCCAAAGGCAGCTCCCTTGGACAGCTTTTAGCCCTTCCTTGGCTATTTTTTTAAGACAGTTGAGCCCTAACTACCTACTCCAAATGACATCTTCCCTATATAAGTTTAAAAATCTAGCCTCTTAAAATGTATCTTATCAGGAACGTTATAAGAATATATTCATAATACATTGATTTTACATGAATTTGAGGGCAATTTAAAGTGAATTTTTTTCTTATTATGAGATTACATCACAATTAAACAAAGAATCAGTCCTTTATAAACAGATGGAATACAGAAGTATAGAGCAAAAGTCACAGAATAAGAAAGCTGAAATCAATGAAAGTCAGAAGAGAAGGGAGACCAGTAGATGGTTCCCTGTGCCTTTGCATGTAGAGGAGGAACCAAAGATCAGCTGCAGCCAAAGTTTGGGAGGAAAACATTGCATTGATGATGCCTTGATTTGGGCATTTTCTCTGCCTAAAGTCTGTAAGCTAATAAATTTCCATTGTTCAAGGCAAACCATTTCATGGTATCTGCTTTAAGCCTAGGAAACTAAAACAGAGTTAGATACCAAAAGAGTGGGGTGCTGCTATTACAATACAAAAAAATGTGGACACATCTTTGAAATTGTACTATGGGTGGAGGCTGGAAGAATTGTGAGCTATATGACAGAAAAGGTTTTGATTCTTTGAAGGGACTGTTGGTAGAAATATGGATGTTAAAGGGACTTCTGATTAGGACTTAGGAGAAAATATTGTGACTGTTATTGGAAACTGGAACAAAGGTGGTTATTGTTTTAAAGTGCAGAGAACTTGGCTAAACTGAGGTCTGATGTTGAATAGAAAGCAGAATTTGAAAGTGATGAACTTGGATATTTAGCTGAGGAGATTTCCAAGCTAAGTGTGGAAAATGCAACCTGGTTTCTCCTTGCAGCTATAGTAAAAAGTTAGAGGGAAGGGATTAACTGAGAACTGAACTCCTGGTCACAAAGAATCCAGAAATTGGAGGTTAGGAAAATTCTGAACTTTTGGAAAGTGATTCCCAAACAATAGTGCTCCATATGTGAGGGTTTAACTGAAAACATGGATCCAGTCAGCCATGGCAGTGCATGTTAGGACTGAGAATACAGTTATCCAGGAAAGATCTGTGGAAAGTTCTTTTTTCTGATGGCTTGGTCCCCTGTATACTACATGCAAAACTGACAAAATTTTTGTGATATCCGTATGAATGGAACCACTGCCAGCCTGGATGAAAAGAAACAGAAAATGGATATGCTGGAAGAAAGATCACTTCAAGGGAAGAACCATGGGAGCTGGTCGGGACCAAATACTTCTTCTTGGGCCAAAAGAATGGGCCCATGCATGTATGTTTGAAAGGTAGAACCTATCCTGATATACAGGATGAGAGCAAGCCTTCTGTCCTGTTGTTCAGGAAAAGAACTGCCACTCCAGGCTTGAGAGAGAATGGAGCATATTCCTTGGGTATTACAGAGAGACGGGACAACATCCCATTGCTCTGAGAGTGCTGAACCTGTGCCCGAGAGATCGTAGAGAGTCTGGCTGCCACCCCAAAGCCTGAAGGGTGGCATCTTCACTTCAGTGCTTCAGAATACCATGTAGCTGAATAAGCACTTGTAAGGTTTGGGGCTGATGCTCCATGAGACCGAGAACACAGTCCACCATCCCACAGATGACTCGCAGACCTTGAAATATAATGGAATATGCCCTGCAGTGTTTGAACTGTTTGAGAAATGTGACCCCTGCTTTCCTTCTAATTGTTCCCCATGAAAACGAAAATGTTTATCTTATCCTATGCTTGCCTCTCCATTATATTTTGGAAGCAGATAACTTGTTCAAAAGATTTCATAGGCCCACAGATGGAGGGCTATTGTGTCTAATGACAGACTACTTAAGGGTGACTTAGGGCTTTTACAATATTGTGATGGAATGCATGTATTTTTCATATAGAAAGTAAACATCTTTTGGGAACCCAAATGAGTGAGTTTGGTGGTTTGAAGCTGTATAATCCTGATAAAAACATGTTCTTAAGTCTAATTCATTCATGTAGGTATGAACTTATATTAAGTAGAATCTTTTGCTGAGGCTCCTTCAGTTAAGGTGTAATCCACTTCATACATGACAGGTGTTATCATATTAGAAGAGTCCTTTATAAGAAAATGAAATTCAGTACAGAAAGAGAAAGCCCAGAAGCCAGGAACTGAAATCAGCAAAACTCAGAATGGAGAGACCAGCAGGCATTGGCATGTGCCCAGCCATGTGACAGAGGCATCCAAAATCACTAGCATCTGTCTTCATAGGAAAGCATTGCCTTCATCATGTCTTGATTTGGTCATTTTCCTGGACTTTAACTGTAGGCAAATAAATTCCCATTGTTCAAGCTTAACTGTTCCATGGTATTTGCTTTGAGCAGCCTAGGAACTAAAACAGGAGGGCTAAGTATATTATAAACACTTAGCCAATTCCAGTATATTATGATCACTAGTTTTCATATTCAATTTGACAGTAGGAAGCTTGTTCTTTCACCACCAATTTTTTTATGCCAGCATACAATAAATGCACTATCACCATTCAGCAACAATGGTGTATTAAACTCATCTTGTTTTCTGGTCCTTGGATCTGGCCCCACTACCTTACAAGCACCCTCAGTTACTCTGATGAAGAGTAGCGTAAATGCTCACACCTTGGGTCCCAGGGCAGAGTGCTTTTGCTATTCCACCTGATTACTACTTGTCGACAAATGACTCCAGACAACTAATAATTTCTATTTAACTCCAGACTCATTAAGTTTTTCTGCTTTATATTAGCAAATCTCCATTCTTAACAAAAGTACAATATTTTCGTGTGTGCATCACATATTATCATACTGATTATTACTTCTGTATATTATAATATAAATTACTTCACAAAATCGTTTGCATGAATTGTCAGTGTTCAACCAAGCATGATTTTTCTGGCTCTTCTTGCCCTTCCTCCATAGGAATTTGGCAATATCCAGACATATTTTTAGTAATTATAACTGGGAAAGGTGCAACTGGCCTCTAGTGGGTAGAGCATATGAATGCTGCCAAACATCCCACAGTGCACAGGACTGTTCCAACTAAAAAGACATATATAGCCCCAAATTCATATTGTTAAGGCATTAAATGAATATAAATCAAGTTTTAGGAAAAGATTCCTAATATGCCAAGTCATATCTCTTCTTTCCATAAGACTGATTTTTGTGATCTCTCAATCCTCATATAGATCAATATTGCTTTGACAACTTTCAGTAGCAGTAGTCCATTATTTTGTGAAAGACGTGGAGTTTATGAAACACCCCAGAAGAAAATATCGATGGTATTTAGAAATAAGGAGTCAACAGCAGAACATAAATAAATGAACATAAAGTAACATTTAATTAATGATGCATTCGAAACAACAATGATCATTACCCTGTGAAGCAAGAAAACTGTTCCCATAAGCTAATTCACCATGCATGCCTGCCCAAATTTCCAACAAACCATAAATTCTGCTAATTCATATGCACAAACCCTCCTTTGAAAGAATCCTTGAATCACCGTGCATCAACACAGTTCACAGTTGTTCTTTTATAATTAAGCCTAGAACCAGGTGGATAAAATTTGAATTAATTCCTTCTCCCGGCTTGCATCTGCACTCTCACACCACAGTGAGAAGTGTTCGCTGACACTTCATTTTAAACTGTTCTAATTAAAACTCACATAAAATACAATCACAATTGTATTAGAAGTAACACTCTAAGATGAAGACATTGTTCACAGAACACAAGTATAGATTGGTTTCTGAAAGCCAATTACTTGAATATTTGAGTAATGTAGCTCCAGCAACATTAATGCTCGTTTACTTCTATTGGCTTTCACACAATGAATATTTATTGGATTAACTTAGAAAATTTTTATGACTCTCCTTAGCAGAGGCCAAAATACATACCTTCATTCCCCTTTTATCACAGCCAGAATTCAAACATTCTATATCAAATGTTCATATAGTAAATAAAAAATTAATTTTTTGGAAGAACATTATTCTTGATGCCTTTAACATAGCCCAAATGTTTCTTTATCTCATTAACTGAATTTTAATCTGAATTTTACCACCTACAACTGTGTGAACTTTGGCCACTGCCTCAGTTTCCTCATCTGAAAATGGCAAAAAAAAGAGGTTCTAATTTTTAGAATTGATGTGTGGTATAAGTTTTTAAATGAAATGTGTGGTATAAGTTTTTAAATGAAAGCAAGTAGATCAATACTTGGCATTTGGCAAGTGATTAAATTTTTGTTACTGTACTCACATTGATGTGGGCTATGGGTGGAAGGCTCTTTGTCTCTTCAGAGATAACTAAGTTGTTTGACTTGTGGGTGTGAAACGGTAAGAGGCTGCAGTCCTGCTCTTAGGGACCAGCAGGCTCCAGTCCCAGGAAATGTTTAACAAAGCAAGGGCTATAAACTTTAAGTATTTAGGGGAAATGCAAAAACCAAGGCTTATCTAAAATGTCTGGAGTCCCTGCTAAAAGCTTACCTAAGATGTGAAAGAGATATATGCTAATTGAAGCCTATTGAGAACTGAAACAAAGGGACCATTTGGCCTTTCCTCTCTGTATAAAAGACGTTTGAAAATCTTGTTCGGGGCTCGGGATTCAAACTGAAAGCTCCCGAGTCCGGCCGGCCGTCAATAAACCATTTTTCCTTCTCAAAATCATTGCTGAGTCCTGGCCTCTCTATACTCAAATAATTGAACTTCTCTTAAATTCCACAACATTAATGGCGACCACGAAGGGACAATAAATGAAGGCCAGAGACGGTAGCATTTTGCTGCCCCTTCCAAATCCCCGAGGAAGCCGGGAGGACTCGGGTGAACCCCAAATCTGGGCGCCCCTGGATTAAATTTAATCCAGAAAAGATGTGGGCTCCACCAGAATCTTCCCGACAAAAATCGAGGGCAATGGAAGGTCTGAAGAGAAAGATTCTGAGAACGAAAAAGAACTCCGAACATGGAAGAAGGTAAGACTCCCCGGGTGAGCACAGTCTGGAAGGCCCTAGCTTTAATTGCTAGGAAGGGGAGGCTGATCACCTCCCGAAAGAACCCTAGTAGCCCCAGAAGGCTGGGGGGAAGCCGTTCTCTCTAGGCTTGGGAAAAGGAGGAAAACCGGGGAAAAGCCCTGGTGTTTTGGGTTTGTCTAACTGCATGTTAGAATCTGGTACTGGTCTTATATCCACTAAAGGAGTGGAGTCTCGATTTTAATAGGAAGGGTATTTATAGGTTCGAGTCCTAATATCCTGGAAATTGGTCTAGATTAAGGAAAACAAAACTTGGTTACAGGAAAATGGATCGGCTTTTCTGGTGGAGCTTGGTCTGGGTGTAAAGTTTAAACAGTGGAAAAGTCTAGCTGGAATCTTTTGTTATAGTGCTAATTTGTGAATGAATTTGCTTTATACCAAATGTTAAGTGTTCTGAGGTTTGTGATGGCTGTGGGGGGCAGCCGTGGTGAAAATAAATATATAAACTTGTGAGTCAGATTAGTGACCTTTGTGCTTCTGTCTGTGTCAGCTCAATGTTAGTGTTGGAGTTGTGTCCTTACATGAAGTAGAATTACAGCTGAGCTGGAGCCCTCCCTTGCCATTGGCAAGGGGGTGAAATGATTCTGGGGCAAAAGCTGAGGAGTCTAGATGTTTGTGCATGTTCTGGTGTCTTGTCTCTGGTCTGGCCCTTTGCCGGGGCTTGGAGGCCATCTGTGTCCGCGCCAAGCACCCAAGTCTGTTGGGAATGTCCCAGTCAGGGCGGCTGGGTTCCTGGGAGAGTTGACAAATTTGAGTAGGTTCTGTCTGCCCATTTTGGCTGAAAGCTGGAAAGGTGGGAGCGGCTTGCCCCTTTCCAGTGAGTCCACCCTTCTATTCATAAGCCGCATTCCTGTTTGTTGTGCACCCGACTGCCTGGAAGGGGGGCAAGTGAAGGAGGTGAAAAGCAGAATCAGAATAAATGCAGTAAAGTTCCCTCCTTAGGGTGTCAAAGCCAAAATACGTTTGCATTCTGCTCAGGTTCTTAGAAGGTATTGTAGTAACCTTAAGTAAGAGAATGTGTTCTGTGAAGGTAAACTTTGTATTAAGGGTATAAATAATTATAAAAGTTTTACAAAACATTGTTTAAGGTATTTAAGTGGCTAATTGCAGAAAGTCATTATTTAACAAAACTGAATTGATAATAATAATAATAAAAGGCAATTTTATAACAAACTTATTCGGCAGCCAATCTCCCCTGCCAACTTGCTTCCAAAAAAACTGTTTCTGGTATTACATGCCACTAAGTATTTAAAGTGAAGAAAAGTTCATTATTTTAACAAACTTGTTTAGTATTAATGGCAATTATATGTTGTAAGAAGTTTGCCTGGTAACTTAGTATGTGGGATATATGGAGTGGGTTTTTATTGTTAAGGCAACAGAAGATGATTTTGTCCTAAGATAAAATGATTGATTATTGGAAAGAGTAGAGTGTGGGACAGAACCTGAATGAATACTGAAAGTGTAGAAGGTTTGTGGAAGGGAAATTTTTATGATTAAAATTGAATAAGATCAATATACAAAGAAAATCTTTTATCAATAGCTTCTTGTGCTTTAACCTCATCATATCCTCAATGTTTGAAGAAGAGTTCTTTTAAAAGAACATTTTATGTTCTAGAAATCAAATCCTGAAAAGTAGCCTTTTATTTCAAACTAACTGCAAGAGATTTATTCTTTCACTTTAAAAGGAAAAATTAAAGTAATGGTTAAGTTCATTTAATATGTTATAAGTTGAATGAAAGGTATTTAAAGGTGTTATAAAATTAATAGGTTTTAAAAAATTAATAAAAACTGTAACTAAGAGTTAAAATCATTTATAAATGCATTTATATTGTAAAACAGTGGAAAGACAATAACTGAGATTATAGCTGGGTGAATTTAGCCTGAAACTATTATTTAAGTGTAAATTCTACACTAACCTTTCCTTTGTTTATGGTTACTTCAAGCCTAACCTCACCCTTTGCCTTTGCCTATGGTTATTTCATAATTGAGAAGAGCTGGGACAGCACTGTCTCCTCTCCTGGTATTAGTAACCCTTTCTCTCATGAATTCAAGTGTAAACTAAATAAATTGCTGCCTGATAGAATAAGGTTAAATGACCACTGGAGTTTTATTATCTCCAAAACCAAAAGGGGGGTGGAGGGGGAGAAGTCTCCTGCCTTGACGGTCAGTGTTCCTAAGAGTGGCAATTCATGAGAGAAAGCAGTCTGTCTCCCTGAGGCTTCAAATAGCCTCAGTAAATATATATAAAACTAATCTTGTTGCTTATCCAAAATTCTGCTAATTTCAAGGTAAAATATAAAGTTCTAAAACAAAATGGTGCTAAGGCATTGAGAACATTTTGGTTATTACAATCCATTAAGTAAGAAAGAAAATTCTTGTGGTAAACTGCATGGTCATAGTGCAAATTAAGAAGAGTTTCAAAAGTCTTTGAAAAGTTTAAAGTAACTAAAGTCATGTTGTTGTGTCAAACTATTCATGTCTGCCTATTTGCTCAAATTGTTAAAAATTAAATATGCAGTTATATTTATAAATATTCTTAAAGCCCAAATTGAACTAAGCAGGATGAAAAAGTCATAGAAATCTGATTATGGAAACAATTGGGAAAGGGCCTCCTCTTTGCAAGAGCTTTTAAGGCAAGACTAGGTGTGGCAGATTAAACCTATCTACTAGGCTAGGGAATTAAGAATCAGTTTGCCTGGTAATTTCCCAGTTTAAACCTTTGTCAGCCATAAATTGGAAAAAAAAAAAACAAAACAAAGATTAGGTTAATTTTCACAGAAGAAAAATGTTGATGTAACCCGGCGGCCTGCTGCCTCAGTCTCCCACTCCCGGGTTGGACAGCAGTGGAGGAGACCAGTTTAGGCCAGTCCTATGGGCAGTGGAAGGATGCCCAAGAAGGAGCTAACTAAGTCGGTGCCATTTCAGCACTAAATTCTATTCCTTATTTGACAAAGGGGGGAGCAGGTAAAAACTAAAATGGTTGGAATGTGATAGAAGAAGCAGTTAAATCAAACTTTTGCGTGGGAAAGTTAAATCTCAGATAAGCTGTAACTTCTGAAGTATCCAATCTATGGAAAAACAGGAAGAGCTTGCATGCTAGGCTTAGGGGTATAAATTGTGTCATTTTTCTTTGTTCGGGGCACCAGCCATATCTGGCTCTGCGCCCCTTCTTGCAAGATTGAGAATAAAGTATTTTCTTCTCCACAATCTGGTGAGCCTTATTTTCTTCCAGAAGATTTCTTTCCAACAAAATAAGGTAATTAGTGGCTCTATTAACAAATTTCAGTAAGTAAAGGAAAGTCCATAAAAACTATGGAGAGATCTTTCCTGGGTTATGATTTTAAAAAATTAAGTAATTGTGTAATGTGTTTTGAAACCTGGTAGTCAGTATGCATGTGTTTTAAAACCTGGTAGTCAGTTATGCTTTTAAATTAATAATTTTCATAACTTAAAGAAAAGAAGTTTTTAGCTTCCTGTAAGGGAAAAAGAGAACATTCCTTGCATAAACTATAATGGTTTCAATTTTATTTAACTTGAGTGTAATCTCCCATAGTTAATTTATAAACTAAATTAACATATGTACAAAATCTTTACAGTAATGAAAATTGTAAGTGAAAATTGTAAGTTCACATTGGTGAAATTAGGCTAAAGGGAAAAGATTGTAGATATGCTCTCTTAAATAAAGAGTAAATTTCTTTCATTGGTAATTGTAATTTAGTAAGTTTATTTAAACATGAGGTGTCTAGTCAATGCGGTTATAGTCAATTATAAAGAGTTTGTAAAACATCTTCCAAACTGAAAATGTTTAAATAGTTCTAGTTGTAGAAGTCATTGTTAACTAAAGAAACTTAGATTGGTATTGGTAGCAGAAATAACTTCATGATAATAAACCTGTCTGAAGGCCACTGCAAAATACACATTTAAGTAAATGGTAATAAAAAGTTGTCTTGATTCTATTGGAAATATTCTGTTTTCATTCTAACAATGAAAAATAATATTTTTCCTCTATTACTAAAGTAAAGTACCTACTGTTATCTTCATAGTAAAATTGTGTAAGTAAATAGTCATTTGATATATGTATTGCGTTAAGTTGTTTAAAATATATATAAAACAAGGAATAAACTTTAACATTGTCAAACTCTTGTGCATTCGAACCAGGCCTTGTATACATTACAGGTGGCCTCTCCATGTGAGTTATTGGCTAGGCTGGTCACTGACCCCTCAATTAAAAATATGTGCTATATCAGTCTCTGGTTCTGCTCCTGAAGTCGATGGAAACTATATTGCAGTTTCAAGCTCCTGCAAGCAATAATGACTCGGTACAGCCAAGTGTACAATGGATATCGCCTCCAGACTGGCACTGTTCCATGGTGCCAGAGAGCACTATGCACCAGGCTAGTAGAATACTGGAAAATCTCTGGAATACTGGAAGGATGCTGCAACTTGCTCACTGCGTTGAAGAACATGCTAAGTGGAGCCATGATACCAGGAGACTGTAAGTAAAACTTAAACACAATTGGCATTATGGCCTGCTCTCATGGAGAGATAACATGTAAAGTATTACAAACCTGAAACTCAAAACTAATAATGGCAACTCTGAATCCTTATGCATTAAGTAATACATTAGTTAATATTAAGTGCTGTACTTTTATCCTGTACTAAATATATGCCTAATAATTGTAATGTTATCTTTTCTATTTTGGATCAAGTGCAGAAGTATATTAGACATGTTAAATTCCTGGTAAAATCATTTTCTAAACAGTTAATAACATGTCTATAGAATAAGGTGGCAGTCTCAGCCAGTCTCAGTTAGCAAAAGTGAGGCTTGCTTGCTGATGGTGAGTCACCTATTGAACAAGTCAAAATTGCTAGAAATTGTACAATGAAAACCAAGGTGTAAAAATCTTTATTCTGTAGTTCTGATCACTCCCACAGGTGAAAACTAAGAATATTTCCAAATTAGTGTTCTAATCCTGAGTGAAGCCAGTTGCCCAAGGAGTGCCAGTTCACCAGGAGCATCTGACAAAGCGAATGAGTGTCAATCATTGAACAGCTTGGAATGTGTCTTCAGACAAAGCTAAGTGTCTGTTGCAATTTCTCTCTAAAGATGGATAACTTAAAAAAGAACATATATGCTGTTTCCACCAGCTTTTAAGGAATGCCATCTTTATAGGCACCTAACCTTGTCTACCTCTGTAATCCAATGTGTCCTCTTTTAAAAACAGGTATTCCAAAATTTTAATTAAGTTTGTTTCTTTCAGAGTGAACATCTTATTAACCATATGAAAACTTCATCCAACTTCGTACAGAATGCCAGATCCATCTTCCTCCAGTTAGAATAAATTAAAGAGTTTTACACCTTATTAGGCAATGACTACAGCCCATGGCCAGCAGGAAGCAGTTACAGAAAAGAGATCGTCTCCCTTCAGCACCCCTTTTAAATTAAAGGTGTAAACTCTTTAAGAGTAAAATAAAAGTAATAGATGGATCTGGAACCTGACTGGAAATCCACGTGAGTGCCAGTGGCAGCAGAATAACTGCGGGAGGCCCCTGCCCAAGATTCTGCTGTCCAGAATGAAAAGTTCTAAACTTCTAAAAACGGTCCTTGATGCTGTACTAAAGACTGATAAATAATCAGTCAAGACAACAAACAGTCATCCACCTCATAGCTACAACAATAATTATGCCAAAGCTTAGCAAGTAAACTTTGACAAAGGGGGGGAATGATGTGGGCTATGGGTGGAAGGCTCTTTGTCTCTTCAGAGATAACTAAGTTGTTTGACTTGTGGGTGTGAAACGGTAAGAGGCTGCAGTCCTGCTCTTAGGGACCAGCAGGCTCCAGTCCCAGGAAATGTTTAACAAAGCAAGGGCTATAAACTTTAAGTATTTAGGGGAAATGCAAAAACCAAGGCTTATCTAAAATGTCTGGAGTCCCTGCTAAAAGCTTACCTAAGATGTGAAAGAGATATATGCTAATTGAAGCCTATTGAGAACTGAAACAAAGGGACCATTTGGCCTTTCCTCTCTGTATAAAAGACGTTTGAAAATCTTGTTCGGGGCTCGGGATTCAAACTGAAAGCTCCCGAGTCCGGCCGGCCGTCAATAAACCATTTTTCCTTCTCAAAATCATTGCTGAGTCCTGGCCTCTCTATACTCAAATAATTGAACTTCTCTTAAATTCCACAACAACATATTCTTCCAAAATTTTGAAAGAATTTCTGTTCCTCTATATTAATCCACATCTATATTTTCATCAGTCTGGCTAATGAAAATACCATTGCTTAATTACAAAAAATACTTGCCAGTTCCAAATTCCAGTGGATAGTGTTGAGTTCTACTTCTTCAGGATTAAACTACAGTATTTGTCACTGAACCACTCAGTTATGTGGCTTTCTTTTCCCATGACGTTTTACCACCTGTATTCAAAGCTTTCCCTAAAATCTTATGTAATCATTAACACACTGATCACTACATTATACTTCAAAAAGTTGTTTATAAAATCAAATCCCTGGCCAGAGGAAATAACCTGCAAGACATTTAAAATTAAATGCACAGTTGTTGTTTTGTAAATTCACTAGTTCTGTAATAAAAAAAATATATCTAAAAAAAATAATAGGGAGGGTTGGAGGGAAAATACACCAACTGTAAGATAAGGATTATAGTTATTAGTAAGATTTTGATGATATTCTTTCATCATTTGTAACAAATGTCTCACACCAATGCAAAGTGTTGGAGGTGGGTTGATGTATGGGACCCCTGTATGATGCTATGCATTTTTGTTTTGTAAGTTCCCAACTTTTACTATATACTTATAGTTTATGTATGTTCCTGTATGAATGATATATTAAAACTTCAATAAAATTTAAAAAAATAAATGCACCACCTTCTTGTGATTTCTTAAATGAGGTATACAGACAAAGGAAGTTGTCCTCACGTATCTACTTCAAAGACCTTCGAACATGCCATATTTCCATTTAATATTTTAGCTTCAACATAAAAATTCCAAAAGAGAAATCTAAGTGTTATCCTCTGAGACCCCTACAAGTTTCTGCTTGTTGTGTTAATTATTCTAAACATGAGTTTTAGCCTCTTAATGCAGAGAAAAAAAAGACATTGGCTCTTCTGCCTCCTGGGCCATCAGGCTCAGCCATCCCGTTACAGACTGCCTAATCTTATATCTGTACTTCTGAAGGGATGGATATATGTGAGAATCACTCATTTCACAGATTCACCTGGCACAGTTTTTAGGGAAACAGTTAAAAAAATGAAGTGATGATCCTGTGTTTGACTCCATAGTTACCAGATGTATGTCCTCCTAAGTTTTTTGTAGGTTTTTTTGGTTTGGATTTTAAAGGCTTAGTGCAAGGGGAAAAATAGTACCAAGACAGAGCTCAATGGGAACAAGACCTGAAGCTTCTGGGGTAAGCCACTGTGATGCCTTTACTGTGGTTTTCAAGAAGAGAAAGAGAAAATGAACTGAAGTACCAGTAATTGAGCCATAACATAATTGGACTGCGTAAACATAGAGACTCCTGGCCCAGGAAAAGATGAGAAAAGCAGGAAGTCTTCTGAGCCATAACCACCAGCCCACCAACTCGGTAATGTCCTCTATAATTGACTAAAATTTCTCCACTCTCACTCTCCCGACTACTTTTACATCTTCATGTAACCTTTATTTATGACTATCTGAAATGTGTCTTTTCACTCTGTGTCTTTCCATAGAGTTTTGTGGGACAGAGCATAAGCCCCCAAATCACTGCAGATATTCATGTTTCCATGCAGTAGGACTGGGTCTTCACCTACTCTGAGCAGCTACCTGGGGAAAGCCCTCTGGCCTCAGTGACTAATGTTAGGTTATGGGAGCAGAGATACTGCTCTCTCTGACTTCCAATTCAGCATTGATCCATGCGCCGGGAGTATAATAAAGGCAAGAAACAGCAGCTGGAAATAAAAGAACAGGAGTGGGAAGGCTACATCAGAGTAGATGGTGGATTTTGATCCTTTTCTAAATCAAATTACATGTGCCATATAAAGTTAATTTTAAGCTATTACTAATAGCCTTCATCTGCAAGAAATATCAAATCAATGTAGCAGCTGAAGAAAATAGCAGTAGGGATCAAAACTAATAAATTTTAAAGAAAATAAAATGAACTCATTAGTGTTATTATTTCTTGCCCACTTATTTTCACTACTCCCAAGTCTAAGTGCTTCCCTCAACCATTGTATTTATACTTTCTCTGCATGACCAAATTCCCTCAATTTTGATCAATAGTATGCTTTTCCATGCTCAGTGACAAACTGGATATCATTCTCTTTGTGTTCTAAATAGCTCTTCAATCCCAGCATTAAGATTTTAAAATTAATTCAGTTGTCACTGACAAAATGTTAAGAACCGTTTGGTATATGTCTTGTTCAAGGAATATTTCTGTACTATCTGCCCCCATGTAAAGGATGTGATGAGTTACATGCCAAACTGCTGGTTTCAAATTCCAACTCTACTGCTTGCTACCTCTGTGGATTTGGGCAGGTTTTCCACCAGCTTTTCTGCTTCTATTCCTCATCTGTTTAAAACAAGAAGGGGTAAGGATATAAATGTTCCCTATCTCATTGGACAGGTGTGAGAAATAAGTACCTTAATACATGTCAAGTGCTTGGAATGGTGTTTAGTGCTATCTTCTTCATCATCAGCAGCATCCTCCTCCTCATTATTCATTAGGACTAAATGTATTATTATGAATGGTTTGAGGAGTTATCCTAGGCATAAATGGAGAATGAAGGACAGAATGGGATGTCTTTTAGTATAACCCCCAAATTCAATACGTGCTTATTTGTAAAGTTGCATTATATTAAAATCACATGCAAATTGGTAAACCCAGCTTTCCTATGAAGAATCACACAAAACTAACTTCTGCATTAATGCTTCCTCTCACTGTAAAGATGCAGAATATTCCTTCTCTAACCAATATGGACCTGGTTGAGTCACCCAATTTCATGAGAATTGAAGGCACTAAGATTCTTGTGATGTAAAAAATGAGCATAAGATGAACAAAATCAAATTAATCAAAGCAATTTTCTATTTAATTCAGACAGAAAATACCAAATGGTGAATTGTTCATATCGCTAGAAGGAATGGACTTAATTTATTTTTTTATTGTTGTTATTGCTTGGTATTTTGACATTAGAGAAATTGTATAAATAGATTTGACAAATGTAGAAACAAGAGGAGGTACTCAAAATAGAATAGTTGAGCAAGTTGTGTTTCTTCAGTGCTGAATTAGAATTTGAGCCAATGTGGTGTTTATTATCCTACTAGGCAAAACTGATACATACATATACTGAATCTATGAAGGTCTTACAGGTTGGGAAACTGTGTGACTATTCACTGTTAATAATGAGATAATAAGTAGAAAGCACAAGTTTGGGTAGCTATATGGGTATGCAAAATTCAATGTAATTGTGAGTCTTTTGAGTTCTCCCAGTGATGGATATAGTAGTATCATGACAAAGTACAGAATACAGGACAAATAAAATGTCATTGGGACTGGGGAAACACTGTGAAATTATCTTTCATGAAAGGGGACAATCTGAGTGTACAGCCCAGATCAGATTTTCAGGCTAAGGAAGAGTAGAAAGTCTAAGAAGAGAATTTATACTTGGATTATAATGAAAATTGATATTAATCTTAAAGGGAAAAAAGAATATTCACATAACAGTTGGACATTGTTCTATACTAAGTAGTTTTCTTCCTAATGCCTGTCAAAAATCTTATATGTACAATAAATCTGTGAATATTTGTTATCTGAAATGTAGGGGGTTTTGGAAAAGGATAGAAGAATAAACATTTAGAAAGTTGGATTATTAAGGAAGGAATGAATTACAAAGTGAATAGACAAATGAACTAAAGGGTACGGGTGATGATAGATTTCTGGCTTGTAGTTATAGATTGCTGTCATGGGTTTAAACACATTTCTAGTACAGGCAAACGTTGGCTAGTAAGTGTGGGATGACTCCTCAGATATAGGGATCTGGTAGTGGATGGTAGGTACACAAGTAAAGTGTACTCCCTGACCTTCAATAGGGGTAAAAATCAGACCGATTATGCACATGGACAGACAAAACATACACATTTCTTTGCCTGTACTTACCAATTATCCTTGGTGCTCAGTCTTTCTTAAATTTGTGGATTTGGAGTCTTTCCCGCACAATATGAGCTACACAATCTGTACTATTCATTCAATTATGTTCTTTTCTGTAGCATACACTCATTGGAATTCTACTATACACATTTTTTTATTCACAGGGGCATGTGTCCTGGATGCAAAATAGTTTAGAACACAATCATTGCCATCAAGAAACTATAATGTCATGGAAAGGTGTAAAAAGAAATACATTAACAAATGTTACACTAGATACCAGAGTAAGAGAGTGATTCATCTGCTGTCATAAGGGAAAAGAATTAGTTATTGGCAGTTGAGAAGTTTGGTCATACTTTGACAGGAAGCAAGAATGCATAAGAAAACCTTAACGGTGTAATCTGACCAGGATTCAAAGAGCACTTTCTTGATATCAGAGAGGTAAGTGTGGAAATAATGATGTTAAATAGTAAAATACCTAAATACATTTGTTTTCTTATTCGAAATATCTCAGTGCAGTGATTTGCACCAAATTGGATTTGGGGATTAAAAACAAAAGTGTTTATGATGGCTAATCAGTTACCAGGCACTCAATGATAATAGTTGTCCAATTGTTACACGTAGTGGTGATTCCATGAAAGGATATGATAAAAGAAGTTCTCAGATAGACACTGATTTTGGTGAAAGGCAGAATATAAATAAAATTTAGATTGAATGCTATGGCATTCCATGAGGAGCAAATGCTTGTGAAAATGGAAAGAGAAAGATGCACCTGCCTGGTGATCATAGGGGAGTACACTGGCCTGCCCTCAAGATTGAGGCCTCCATAGAGTAATAGCTCGATGATCACAGAAGTCAATAGATGCCAGATGATCAAGGACATGAAAGACCAAGTCTTGACTAGAAGACAATGAATGGTAAAATGACCTCTTCTTTTGGTCCCACCTATTTGAATCAAATCTTGACTGTTCAAATTGTCAATTTGTACAAGTTATGTAACAACATATACCCAATTTTCTCTCCAGAAAAATCGATGAATAAAATTACTCCCTTATTCCTTATATTCTATCCTCCAAATAGAACATAATATTCAAACACACACACCTATTATGCAAACATATTCTAGTGTCTACATATTTCAGTCTTGTCCCAAAGATGAAATGGACAATTTATGTAAAATATCTGTGAAAAATATAATAGAAGACAAAACATTATTATTGGGCGTAGATGTGACTCAAGTGGTTGAGCATCTTCTTCTCACATGGGAAAACCCAGGCTAACTTTCCAGTGGCCTCCTTACAAAAACAACTAAGCAACAGTAAAATGAACAAAAAAAAAATTAATTCAGGATAGCTAATGTGGCTCAGTGATTGAGCTCCAGTTTCCCACATACGAGTTCTCAGGTTCAATGCCTGGACCCCAGTAGCTCAAAAAAAAAAAAAAAAAAAGTAATCATGACTAGGTTTTCAATGAGATCAACAGCATGAGTAAAAGAGAAAAGAATTCATGTTTTGAAACATCCTTTCCAGGAAGCCCACTAGAATCTACAAAGTGTAGGGAACAGTGTAGATCACATTTACAGATAACGAAGAGGCTATTCCTCACAGTCCTGATTGAAAATATGAATAAATTTCTTCACTAATCTCTGAAGTATACAAGCATCGTTAGGTGGCATTCATCCAGGGTGAGGATTAAAAGAAAGAATCAACATAGGATGAAGAGATTCAAAGGAACCATTGAGGGCATACAGGAAATTTAAGTTAGTAGTAAGGAAGATGCCTCCTCCTAAATAATGAATGTGGTCAATAGAGCTTACAGGTCTGTCCCTATTTTATATCTGGAGAGCTGCACCTCTAAATGGCCTTGGGGAACCACAGCACTATCCCTGAGTTCATCCTCCTTGGACTGTCTGCTGATCTCTATGTCCTGGCTCTCCTCTTTGTGCTGTTCCTGGGAATTTACATCTTGACCCTGATGGGGAACCTGATGATGCTGCTGGTCGTCAGGGCAGATTCTCAACTCCACACACCCATGTACTACTTCCCCAGTCACCTCTCCCTCTTGGATATTAGTTTCTCCTCTGCCATAATACCAAAGCTGCTGGAGAATCTCCAGTCTCAAAGGAAAACCATCTCTGTTGGAGGCTGCCTGACTCAGGTCTTCTTTATGTTTGAGTGTGGGGACACAGAAGCCTGCCTGCTCTCAGTGATGGCCTATCACCACTATGTTGCCATCTGCCACCCTCTTCTCTATGGACAGATGATGAGCAACCAGTTCTGTAAGGGGCTGGTGTGGGGATCCTGGAGCCTGGGCTTTCTGGGTGCACTTATCAACACCCTTCTTCCTATGAATTTAGACTTCTCTTGGGAGGATTCCATCCCCCACTACAGCTGTAAGCTGCCCTCATTCTTCCCTCTGTCCTGTTTGGAAATTACAACTAATTTCATAGTCCTTCTCTGCTCCAGTCTACTGCATGGAATTGGCACCTGCTTCCTTACTGTTTATTCCTACACCCCCATTATCTCTACCATCCTGAGCATTAGCTCCTCTGCAGGTAGAACACGGCCTCCTCCTGCTTCTCTCACCTCACCATAGTGCTCCTATTTTATGGTTCAGCTTCTCTTTGCTGCCTATTGCCAGCCTCAGGCTCATCACTTGAGTTGACATTCTCTTTACAGTACAGTGTGAGTACACCCTTGGTGAATCCCCTCATCTATAGCCTGAAAAACAATCAGATTAAAGGAGCTGTGTGCAGGACCTTGAGAAAATATCTCCAATGTATCAGGCAGTTGGCTTGAGGAGGATGACTTGGAATGAGCTTATTAAAGCAATGTCATGAATGGACATATGATTACTTCTTGATTTCCCTTGGTAGTGGTTGCAAAATGGTATCTTAGAATTTGACAGAGTCATTTGTCAGTGAAGTGAAGAAGGATGCTTTAGATTCATTCGGGCTTTGAGGCAGGCAAATGGTCTAAGAACCATGTTTATCCAGTCCTTTTCTATGGAAAGTCTTTTGGTTGCTCTGATGGGTCTTCATCCTATCTCGTTTCCTTATATTATGAATTTCAGTGAACCACGTGATTAAGTGCCCAGCTGATCAGAGAAGGAAACATATAAAGCAAGTCAGTTGATCTTGAATCTGAGGTGGTACAAAAGTTGGGAGGGAGGGTGTGCAGTAATTTGTGAATGAGCTTTTTCAGTGTCAGGAGTCCTGGGTCTGGAAAAGTTGAGTGCACCCAGGGGAGGTAGGACAACCCTGAGAAGGAGGTTCATAAAAAATGAATTTCTCAAATCTCTTAGAAAGTAAATTTAATGAAAAATAAAGTTATTGTTTGATGAAGGAGACAATATAACAGAAAGGCATTGGGATACAAGAGGACAGGAAGAAAGGGGCATGTCTCCGTGAGGGGAAAATGGAGAGGGGCAGATCAGTAATTTGAAACTCAGACCAGCTGAGCAATGCAGAAGAGCTAATTGTTTAAGTTAAAGATATGCCTAATCTAGGCATTTCTTCCCAGAATTCCACTATAGGCACCAGTCTGGGACTTGAGGATAAAAGGTTTTCCAAATTATTGGGATAGAAGGTGAACTCCCAACTGATTGTTTAACAGACAAGATTGTTGTCTTCTCCTTCCCATTATTTGCCCCTCACACATCTTTATTTATTTTTTGAATATAAAACAACAGTTTTCTTTCATACCTGGAGCCTACAAAGTCTGAAATCTGGGTTTTTTCTTTATTTGAGGGTTTTTTGTGATGTTAATGTTATATTTTTATTGGGCAACATATAACAAAATATCTCACTTTAACCATTTTAATTGGAAAATTAAGTGATATTAATTCTATTCACTATTGCCAATTTTATAATTATTCTGTTAAAAGCTATTTTACTATAAAATTTTCTTTTTCAAATTGACACCAACTAGTAAATGGATGACCATTGCTTTATACTGAGGATTTGCCATATTGGAACCGGAATATAATAATAAAATGGATATACCGAACATTTAAACATTTTATCACCTTAGTTTTCAATATACTGTATGTATTCTTACCTATTATATACATTTATTTTATTTACATACATATTGAATGAAATATTAAATTTCACATTGAAAAACATACTAACTGGCTAAACATGGAAATTATTAAACATGGCATTTTCATGTAAAAAGGATAACCTTTGTTTACTTTAGGTACATGACCTTACCAATCTTTTTAAGTTTTTCTATTCTTATTATTTTCATTTTTTGGTGTTTATTGATTGATTGATTGTTTTATAACTTTCTTTTCTAAAGAAGCTTTATATTACCTAAATGGTACATCGAAAATATACAGGATTCCCGTATACCTCACCCCACCCTCCAACACTTTTCCTCATTAGCAACATCTTTCATTAGTGTACATATGTTACAGTTGTTGAAAAAACATTGAAGCATTGCTACTAACCATGGTTCCTAGTCCACATCTTGGTTTACGCTTTTACCCACACAATTTTATAGCTTTTGACAAATACATAATGGCCTGTATTCATCACTGCATGTCATGCAGAAAAATTCCAATGTTCCCAAAATGTCCCATGATATACCTCTCCCTCACAGAATCTCTGGTGACCATTGCCTTTATATCAAGGTTACAAGATCTTCCATTACTAGAATGATAATAAGTCTACTGTAGTCCCTAGTTGCAATTCCTGCTTGTGTTTTTTCATTCCTCAAACTTGAGGATTTGCGCATGGTGATGCCTACTTGTCTTCCAATTGAGAGGGGTCTTATATCCCATGGGGAAGGTGAGTGTGTCTGTCTTGCTTACAGGTGTACATAATCTCCGTTTGTTGGGATGGGCATTGTCCATCATCATCCTTCTGTTAGTATTCCTGGGTGAGACCAATGAATTGGAGGGTAGGGGTTGGCTGCAACTCTGTTGAAATTCAGGGCTCAACTGGCATATGAACAAATGAACAATCTGGAGATTTAAGTCTCTTGGACACACATTTAAGGGGTACAGTGCTAATTATAGGTTCAATTAAAAGGTGCACAAGAACAATGTGTTGGAAAATTACTAGACCACCTCGAATATATTGAGGGGATAGGTTATTATATGTACGAATGTAAGGCCCATGGATGGGGTGTTGAATTCCTGGTGTTGTCTGTCCTACCTGTAGTGTCCAGATATCCCTACAATCTTCAGGAGCCTCCCTGCTTAAGGCACAATTTACTGCAGCAGGAAATGAGATCCTCATAAGAAATACATAAGCCTAACCTCTAGAATGACCTCCTGACTCATTTTGAAATCTCTTAGCCATAAAAACTCATTTGTGTTTAATATTTTCCCACTTTGGTCAAGATTTTTTAATAAATGCACCACTAGTTGGTACTTGGTAACAATCCCTCAGCGCCAGGGATACGCATCCTAGGGAGTCATGTCCTGCACTGGGAAGAAGGTAGTGAGTTCATAAGCTGAGTTTGATTTAGAGAAAGGCCATATTTGAGCAACAAAGAGGCTTTCAGGAGGTAAGTCTTAGGCTAAGTTACAATTTCACAAGAACAAGTTTCATAAGCACAAACATCAATATCCAGTGCCTGGCATATTTGTCTGTCCTAATGCACTAGGCATGCCCATGTACTCCAGGGATTCTTGCCACTTTATGAGAGAATGTAGCCAGAGTCCCCAGGATGGAAATTCATTATTCTTTCAATTATTCTGTGGGTCTCCATCAACCAAAACAATATCCCATGTCCACGTGAACAGGTTTATATTCCACAGATTCATGCTTGTGTTGCATCACTTCCGGCACATCCCCCCAGCACTGACACCCCACGCCAGTGATCCTCTCCTGCCACAATTGAAAATCTTTTGCAATCCAAAACCTTGCCAAAAGCAAAGTTAAGAAATGAATAAATGAACGTAACAAAAAATAAAACAAATAAAATAAAATATATTAAGAAATTAATTTTTTGTATTGTGTCTCTCATTCCCATAAGATCTGTTATCTTTTATGTATTGTGACAATTTCTTCTGTATGTTCCCACAGAGCCTTTTTTTTTTTTTTCACTTTATTTTCAAAGAAACTTTAGGTAAAAGAAAAGCCACATTGAAAATTTCGGTGATTCCCATATACCACACTCACTCCTCTCACATTTTCCCCTATTTATTAAAGTTGATAACAGATATTGAAGCATTGTTACTAACCATAGTCAGTGGTTTAAATTATGACTCACATTCTGCACAATACATTTTTATAAGTTCTAACAAAATGCACAATATCCTGTATACATCTTTGCAAGATCACACAGAACAAATCCAATGCCCAAAAATATTTCCCCTTATCAATCCATTCTTTCCTCCCCTTTCCCTCATAACCCCTTTCCCTCATAACCACTAAGTTGCAATTTTTGAATAATAAAGTTTATAATTACATGTATTAATATTCAAAGCTTGACACACGGACCATATTCTTTTATTAGGCATCAATTATATTCTCAAGAGACTCTTGTCCTTCTATTAGAAATCCCAACAGGACTCCCCAGGATAGTTTACCATTTACCATTTTCCTATTTATTGTGTGGTCTTCCTGCACTGAAATAACACCCTATGACAAGATGAAACCTTTTATATTCCATGGAAGCATGTCCCGGGTGCACACTTTCCCACATAACCCATCCGCCCTCAGTGCCCTTCATCAATAACATTCCTCCACCATTGTTGTTTTAAGCACAGACTTAAGTTTTTAATGCAATGATTTTATTTAGCAGTGTCATCTCATTGGGATATAAAGTGTTTTGGAACTAAACACTCTTGAATTTGCCATAGTCATTATTTTATGATAAATTTGAACTCTGCTTCTCTTCTCCATTGTTCTCAAGCTGCTGGGTAAAGACTGTGTCAGAAAAAACCTCCATGGAAGATTCCCTAACTCAAGTCTTTGTGTTTAATATGGAAGGATCAGAAATTGGCTGCTCTCAGTAATGGACCATGACTGCATTGCTAATATGGGCTACCCTGTGCTCTATGACAAAGTAATGAATCATAAACTTTATATTTAGCAAGACATAAATACCAGGCTTTTCTTCTTTTCTTTGTCTTCATCGTTATATTTTCTTTTTGTTCTAAGCATTTAGCATATCTCTGTCAATCACTAAATGATAACTGAGATCATAGTCCAGATTCTTCTATGGCCACACATTACAAAGACCATAGAGTTTACAAAATTAGTTCCAAAAAGTTACTAGACAAACAAACAACCATAAAGAAGAGCAACAAGAAACCATTAGAAGGGAGACAGATTTGGACAGGTGGGGAATCAGTGATGTTGCAGACAGTACATCTGAAATCAGAGAGATAGTGAAAGAGATAGATAAAAAGAAAAGGTTCAGCAGGGATTTAAGGATTTGAATGGCAACACAAAATGCACAAACATATGCATTAGAGGCATGTCAGAGGGAAAAAGAGGAGAAAGGGGGAAGAAGGATTGTTAGGGGATATGATGCATGAAAATTTCCCAAATCTTTTGAGGAACATTGATGTACCTCTCCAGGAAGTACAATGCACTGAAAACATTATAAATCTTAATATGCCTATCCCAAGATATATGCTTATCAAATTGTCCAATGCTCAAGACAAAGACAGAATACTGAAAACAGCCAGAGAATAGAGATCCATCACATGCAAAGAAGTTCAATAAGCTTAAATGCTGATTACTCATCTGAAACCATGGTGGCAGAAAGACAGTGGTATGACATAGTTCAGATGCTAAAAGAAAAAAAAAATTGTTAGCCAACAATTTTGTACCCAGGAAAGCTGGAATTCAAAAATAAGGGAGAGTTCCAAATCCTCACAGATAAAGAGAAATTATGACTTTGTCAACAAGAAACCTGCCTTTCAAGAAAGATTAAAGGGAGTTCTGCAGGTTAAAAGGGGAAAAAAAAAACAGGAGAGAGAGGATTGGAGGAGAGTAGATGAAGGACCATTATTGGTAAAAATAATTAAAAAATAAAAAAATAAATAAAAACAACACATGGCATATATAGCCCTAAGGAAAATATGGCCAATATAATAATGCCTTGACAGAAATAACATTGAATTTTAAAAGAGTATAATCTCCAACAAAGACACACAGATTGACAGAATGGATAAAGAAATATGACCCATCTATATACTGTCTACAAGACACTCACCTTAGGCCCAGGGAAACAAGGAGGTTGAAAGTGATCTTTTGTAAAACAATTTTACATGCAAATAATAACCAAAGAAAGGCAGGAGTAGTGACGCTAATATAGGATAAAATAGACTTTAAATGCAAAATTATTGTAAGAGAAAAGAAGGACATTACATATTAATTTGTAATTTACAAAGAAGAAAGAACAATCATGAACATTTATGCATCTAACCAGGACTCCTTAAGATACATGAAACAATCATTAGAAAAATGAAGTGGGAAATAGATGTACCTACAATTATACACCAATATCACCATTAGACAGAACATCTCAGCAGAGGATCAATAAAGAAACAGAAACCTTGAATAATATGTTAGAGGATCTAGATCTAATAGACAATAAAAAGATTACACCCAAATACTGCAGGATATGCATTCTTCTTGAGAGCACATGGATCATTCTCCAGGAGAGACCACATGCTAGGCTCTAAAACAACTCTCACTGAATTCAGAAAGATTGAAATTATACAAGTTAATTACTCTGTCCACAATGGAATGAAACTGGAAATCAGTAAGGGGTAGAGAACCAGATTAGACACAAGGATACGGAAGTTAAACAACACTGTTAGATAATCAGTGGGTCAAGGAAGAAATTGCCATAGAAATCAGTAACTACCTTAAAAAGAATGAATATGACAATACAACATATCAGAGCTTATGGGATGCAGAAAAAGCAGTTCTTAGAGGGAATTTATAGCCATAAATGCCTATATTAAAAAAGATGAAAGAACTAAAATCAAAGACCTAATTGCACACCTGGGGAAATTAGAAAAAGGAAAAAAAAAATCCCAAACAAATAGAAAGAAGGAAATAACAAAGATTAGAGAAGAGCTAAATGAAATAGAAAATAAGAAAGCACTAGAAAATATTAACAAAACCAAAAGTTGGTTCTTTAAGAATATTAATAAAACTGACAAACTCTTAGCTAGACTAATAAAGAAAAAAAGGAAAGATGCAAATACATTAAATAATAAATGAGGAAAGGGATACCACCCCTGATCTCACAGAAATAAGGAGTATCATAAGAGGATACTTTGAAAAATTGTATGCCGACAAATTTCTAACACATGCAAGCAAACTACATTGACCAAAGAAGAACTTGATTAACTCAAGAGACGAATCACGGAAAATGAAATTGGATCAGTTCTCAAAAACCACTCATCTAAGAAGAGCTCAGGGAAAGATGGCTTGACAAGTCAATTCTAACAAAGATTCTGGAAAGAACAAACATCAATCCTGCTTAAACCTCCCAAAAAGTAGAAGTGGAGGGAATATTTCCTAATGCATCCTATGATGCCAATACCACCCTAATATTAAAGCAAAATAAAGATGCCACAGAAAAGGAAAATTACAGACAAATTTCTCTAATATACTTGGATGCAAATATCCTCAAAAATTTTTTTCTAATCATATTCAACAGCACATTAAATGAATTATTCACCATGAACAAGTGGAATTCATCCCTGGTATGAAAGAATGGTTCAACATAAGAAAATCAATCAATGTAATACATCACACTAACAAATCAAATGAAAAAAATTACAAGACCATTTATACTGATGCAAAAAAAGCTTTTGACAAAATACAGCACCATTTTCTGATTAAAAAATACTTTGAAAGATAGGAATACAAGGAAATTTCCTCAACATGAAAAGCATATGTATGAAAAACCCATAGATAACATCATATTCAAGGATGAAATTCTAAAAGTTTTCCCTCTAAGATCAGGAACTAGACAAGGATGCCCACTGTCACTTATCTTATTTAATATTGTGTTAGAAGTACTTCCTTAAGCACCTATGCAATAAAAAGATATAAAATACAGCCAAATTAGAAAGGAAGAAGTAAAAATTTCACTATTTGCAGATGACATGATCCTATACCAAACTAAAGATGTAAAGGACTTGTATGCAGAGAAGTACAGAACACTGTTAAAGGAAATCAAAGAAAACCTAAATAAATGGAAGTATATTCCCTGTTCATGGATTCAAACATTAAACATCATTGAGATATCTGTCTTAACCGAATTGATTTCCAGATTTAATGCAATCCCCATAAAAATTGCAACGGCATTTTTTCCTGAATTGGAAAAGTGAACTATGAAATTTATTTGGAAAAGTAAGAGGGCCCAAATACCAATGGCATATTGAAAAAGAAAAATGAAATTGGAGTTATCACACTACCTGGCTTTAAAACATACTATAAAGGTACAGTGACCAAAAATGCATGGTATCGGTACAAGGATAGACCTACAGAACAATGGAACCAAATTGTGATTTCTAATATAGATCCTCACATAAACAGTCAACTGATATTCAAGAAGACCACCAACTCCATTCAACTGGGAGAAAATGACTTCTTCAACAAATGGTGCTTAGAGAACTAGATATCCATATTCAAAATAGTGAGAGAGGTCCACCATCTCACACTGTTGTAGCAGAGAGTAGTTGGGTGTTCGTGGCATTGAAGGCCACCGGACATGAGAATCTGAGAAGGAAGAGGTATTAACATCTGGCTGGACTCGGCAGACTTCTGTCTTAATACAAACTCAGCCCCAAATAGGATTTTTGGGTCCCTTTTATTCAGAAGATGTAGGAGTGGGAAGTCAAACAGTTCTTTTATGTTTTATGTGAGTACAAGATAGGTCTTGAATTAACACATACCCTACACATTCCTGGTAAGTTTGAATTAACACATATCTCCTGCTTTCCAGGTAAGGTTGAATTAATATATTTAATCTGCTCTCTCCCTGAATATCCAAAGCCTATAGAGCTTTTATCATTTAATTGGCTTTCCAGGAACTAGGCATACTTGGATATAGAATAAGTTTGAATTTATGCACAGGTTATATTAACACCTTATACAAAAACTAATTCAAGATGTATCAAAGATGTAAATAGTAGAGCCAAGTCCATAAAGCTCCTAGAAAATAATGTAGGGAAGCATTTACCATACCTTGTAGTATGCCCAAAGCATGAGAAATCAAAGAAAAAATTGATAAATGGTACCTCCTCGAAGTTAAAGAAAATTTGTGCTTCAAAGGAATTTGTCAAGTAAAAAGGCTACCTACTCAATGAATATATTTGGTAACCAGCTGTCTGATAGAAGCCTAATATCCAGCATAAATAAAGAAACCCTACATCTCAAAAATAAAAAGACAAACAACCCGTTTAAAAAATGGGCAAGAGATTTGAACAGATGTTTCTCCAAAGAAGAAATACAAATGGCTAAAAAGCACATGTAAAGATGATTAATAGCATCATCTATTAGGGAAATGCAAATCAAAACTACAATAAGATACCATCTCACACCCATTAGACTGGCAGCTATTAAAAGAAAAACAGAGGACTAAAAGTTTTGTGGAGGATGTGGAGGAAAGGGAATGCTTATCCACTGCTTGTGGGAATGTAGAATGTGCAGCCATTGTAGAGGACAGTTTGACTGTTCCTCAGGAACCTAACTATAACACTGCCATATGATCTAGCAATCCCACTGCTGGGTATATAGCCAGAAGCATTAAGAGCAGGGAAAGAACAGATATTTGAATACCAATGTTCATAGCATCTTTATTCACGATTGCCAAAAGTTGGAAGCAACACAAGTATCCAGAACACGTGAATGGATAAGCAAAAGGATTATATATATATACAGTGGAATATTACTCAGGTGTAAGAAGGAATGCAATATTAACACATGGGATAACATGGATGAGTCTTGAAGACCTTATGTTGAGTGAAGTAAGCCAGACACTGAAGGACAACTATTACATGACTGCACTGATATGAATTAAACAAATTGACCAAGCTCACAGAGCTAGTGTCTGGAAAACAGGTGTATAGGAGACAGAAATGGAGGAGAGGGTAGTGAACCAATGCCCATATGGACAAAATCTATGATAAGGTGGAAGGGTGTGGTTCTGTAATGAATACGTGTGATGCTGGTACAGTGACATAATTGGATTTGGCAGTGCCAGTCTCCAAGGGAGCTTAGGGTTATGTTTGACTATTTTGGGACTGGTGGGAAGCTTCAAGGAAAGAGAAGATGAACTGTGGGGATTTGCGTTTCTACGGTTAAACCTATAATGTTGGAAACGTGCTTTTGGTAAATATGGTAGGGGAGGGTTACTGGTGTAGGTGTTGGGTATGGGTGGATATATGGGATAGGACACACCTGGGACAGGCTTCTATGGAATATCTAATTGTTCATCTTGTCACAGTGTCATATTAGTGGGTTGAAACCTACACATTAAACAAGAAAATATTAAACTCCCATCTAGGGATTCCTGCTATGCTCCCAATTACAGGGACAAAAATCCTTTGAGAACATAGGCAGTGCCCAATAAAAGAAAACAGACCAATGTCAACCTCTCAAAATTATTGCAAGGAAATATGAATCTTATTCTTCAACAATTGAAACTTAGTGATTGCCATAGGTTCTGAAGGGAAGGAATGGAAGAATAAAATAAATGGAATGCAGAGCATTTTGGTCTTACAATAATGGAAATAATGAATACAGGCCACTTCCAATTTTGTCAAAACCTATAAAATATATGATACAAAATGTAAACCATATTGTAAACCATTAACCATGGTTAGTAGCAATGTTTCAACATTTGTATATTAATTGTAACAATTGTAACAAATGTACCATCCACATGTAAAATATTATTACAAAGGGAGAGTGGAAAAGAGGAAGGCATTGGGTATATAAGAATCTTTTATTCTCTCTATGTGACTTTTCTGTACCCTAAAGCTTTACTTAAGATAAAATGAAAAAAATAAGACACTGGGGAAATATATGGAAGAATATTTCACTGTACACATAAGACAACAGATATTATAGTGATAAATTTTTTTCATTTTTAAATTATTTCAATTGTTTAATTTTTGTATTTTATTATGTGTTTTTAACATTATTTCATTTTTAATTACTTTTATTCTTTTATTTTGTTGGCTTCATTTTTGGAGTGGTTTTGGATCACAGAATGGTCACAGCAGTGGCAGGGAAGGATCACTGATGTGGTGTGCCAAGTATGTGGGGATGTGTGGGAGGAGATTTGCTTAGGGCATGCCTTTAAGACATATTAATATGTTCAAGTATTCATGGGGCATTGTCTCAGTGGGTGGAGTTCCACACAATAAGTGAAAGACTATTGAATTCCTATCCTGGGGAGTTCTGCTACATTTTCTAATAGGAGAGAAAGAATCCCCTAAGTACAAGGACAATGTCTAGTGAAGCAAAACAGACAATTATGCCAAGCCCTTGACATTGATGATTGTACTTATGAACCTTTCCTTGTGAGACTGAAACTTAGCCTAGTATTATAGGCTGGATAAGTTACCTCCTGAAAGTCTTCTTGTTGTGCAAATGTGGCCTCTCTAAGCCAAAATAGGCACATAAATGCAATACCTTCACTCCAGCATGACTATCATGGATGAGCCTCCCTAGAACAAATAATTATTACTAAGTATCAACTAGAAATGCCTCTGGAAAAATACCTTAACCAAAAGAGGTAAATGATAAATACAAATAAATTTTTATGGTGAGGAGATTTCACAGTGAATCTGGAGGTCATTCCCAAGGTTATCCTTATGCAAGTCTAGTGGGATCTCGTTACTGCCACAGTAAACAGTTCCTCAAATAGTGGGGTTCCCGAGTGCTCTAGAGATATCCAGAAACTGTAAGCAGGCAGACAACTCAGGTATTTGGCACCTCACTTTGGAATTTATGATCATCAGTGTAACAGAGTTAGACTCATTTATAGTTTCTCTATACGTGGCTCTCCTGTCCCTTTAATGTGAACCTATAATTTGCAGTATATTTGATAAACATATGTCCCAGAGACTTAACTCTTTGGTCCCTCCAAGTGCCAGTTGAGTCCTAAATTTCAGCATAGTTGCAACGCAACTCTCCAGTTCATTAGACTCACCCAGGACAACTAACAAGCAGATGATGATGGACAATGCCCATTCCAAGGAACAGCGGATGTTTGCAATTCAAGCAAGATAGCTCCATCCATCTGCTCCATGGGATCTAAGCCGCTTATCAATTAGAAGCAGGTGGGCATCACCATCCCAAAATCCTCAAGTTTGGGGAATGAACCATGGACTAAAGTAGATGTATTATTCTACTAAACACTTATTATTCTAGCAATTTTAGAACTCTTACCATTGATGTAAAGGCAGTGGTCACCAGAGGTTTTGAGTGATAAGAGTTGGAAGAATAGGTATAATATGGGTGGGGGGGGGGCTTTTTGGTACATTGGATTAGTCCTGCATGACATTGCAGTGATGGATATAGGCCATTGTACATTTTGTTATAACTTACAAAACTGTGTGGGACAAAGTTTAAACTATCCTGTAAACTGTAGCCCATGGTTAGTAGCATTGTTTCAATATGGATTCATCAATTTTAGGAAATACCACACTAATGAAGGATGTTGTTACAATATGGGAAAGTGGGGAAGGGAAAAGGACTAGGGCATATGGGAATCTCTTATGTTTTTTATATAACATTAATGTAAACTAAAGCTTATTTAAAAATAAAAAAATGATAAAACAGTAAAAATGTTTAAGTCAATTCTTTTAAATGTTTTCATAGTGCTAAAAGAAAACATATGTGACTAAATAATGTTGCCACAAACAACGAATATAAAATAGAAATCAGAAAAAGCCACCAAACACAAATTTTGAAGTTGGAAGTAAAATAAAAGACATGAAAAAAATCACAGGAGCATTCAAATGGAAGATTCAACCAGACAGAGAAAATAATTAATGAGTTTGAATACTAATCACTTGATATTAACTAGTCAGAAGTGAAGACAGAGAAAATATTGAATAAAAAAAAACTGAACAGATAATAAGAGTCTTGCAGTACACCATTATCATACACATACACGTGAGTATGCTAGCATGCATAAAAGAAATCCAAAAAGAGAGGAGAAAGCAAAAAGGGAAATAGTATATTTGAATAAATAATAACAAAAAAGTACCCAAATTTAATGAAATCAGAGATTGAACATCTGAAAAGCTCAACAAACTCCAAGGAGGATAATATCAAGAAATTCACAATAAGATTAAAAGGGAAATTAAGAACTTAACCATACCATTAACCACCTACACTAAACAGGCATATATAAGGTTCTATCCACCCAGCAACAATAGAATAACTTTGCCCATGATAGACCACAGAATAATGCGCTAAACAAGTCTCAATAAATTTAAAAACATAGAAAAAGACCCCTTAATCCACAATGGAATTTAAAAAAATGGAAAGATATCTGGAATAGTCACAATTACATGAACTTTAAAACATGCTCTTGAAAAACCAGTGAGTCAAATATGATATTACAAGGTAAATCAGAAAATACTTTCAGATGAATGAAAACAAAAATACAACATACCAACATATGGTATGTAGGAAAAGAAGTAACCACAGGAAAGTTTATACCTGTAAATATCTTCACTAAAAAAGAAAAAGATCTCACATCAGTTACCTAACTATACACCTTAAGGAAATCAAATTATAGAAAAAAAATGAAATAATAATATTAGGGTAGACATCAATGAAATAGAAAATATTGAGGAATCAATAAAAAAATATAATCACACAACTTTACCTAGACTGACCAAAGAAAGAAGAGAAAAGTCTCAAATTTCAAAATCAGAAATGAAAATGTGGTTGTTACTACCAACACTAGAGAAGTGAAAAGATTATAAGGGGATATTACAAACAATTGCACCCCAAAAATTAGATAACAGCTGAAGTGAACAACTTACTACAAAAATACAAACTATAAAAATTGACTAAAGAAGAAAGAGAAAATCCGATTCTATATATTACAAGTAATCAAAGAGCTCCCAATGAAAACCCAAGAAGAGATAGCCTCACTGATGAATTTCTTCCAAATACTTAAAGAATTAGCACCAACCCTTCTTAAACTATTACTAAAAGTATTTCAAAAAGTACTTCTTAACTCATTCTATGACACTTGGATTACCCTGATACCAAAGAGAAAAAAGGACAACCCAAGGAAGAAATCATTAGACTAAAACCCTTATGAATATAGATGTAAAATTCTTCAATGAATTAGTAGCAAAGCAATTAGGCAGTATGTTTAAAGGATTATAAAACTAAAACAAATGAGATTAACCCTAATGAGGTAAGGATGTTTCAACATATGAAACATCGATAAATGTATTTAATTACATCAATATCATGATGGGAAAAAGGACATGACCATGATGAATCACGCAAAAAATATTTGACAAAATTCAACATCCATTCATGATTTTGTAAGAAAACACTCATTAAAATAAACATATAAGGGAAATTCCTCATCATATTAATGAGCATTTATGAAAATAAAACATATCTAACTTTAAACTCAATAATGAAAGAATGAAATCTTTGCTCCTAAAATTGAGAGAAAGAAAAAGATTTGACTTTCCCCAAGTATACTCTGCATGATAGTAGAAGTTCTAGTCAGAGCAATTAGATAAGTAAAGGCATAAAAGGGATGCAAATTTGAAAAAAAGTAAAATATCTATTCAAGCAGCCATGTTGTTATATTGAAAATATCCTTAATAAAAAAACTATTAGGGCTAGGAAATGAATTCAGGGCAGTTGCACAAAATTAGCTTTGCTTCTCTACACTAACTACAAACAATCTGAAAATAAAATTAATAAATCAATTCCTCTTAAAATAGCATCAAAAAGATAAATTCTTCTCTCTTCCGTCTCTCAATCTCTGGTGACCACTGCCTTTACTTCAATGATATGAGTTCTTCCATTGCTAGAATAATAATAAACCTATAATAGAAAAATAATAATTGTACTTTAGTCCATTGTTCATTTCCCAATCTTGAGAATTTAGGGATAGTGAAGATTTGGGGATAATGGGCAATTAGATTCCATGAGGCAGATGAATGCAGCTATCTTGTTTGCAGTTGCAATCCCTCTGTTCTTTGGGATGAGTGTTGTCCATCATTGTCTCCTTGTAAGTTGTCCTGGGTGAGTCCAATGAACTGGAAAGTAAATTTTTTTCATAACATACAAAATTGTATGGGACATACAAAGTATAAACTGTAGTCTATAGTTAGTAGCAATGCTTCAATATGGGTTCATCAATTATAACAAATGTCCCGCAGTAATGAATGATGTTGTTAAAGTGGTAAAGTGTGGGAGGGCAAGGGAGTGGGGCATATGGGAATCTCAATATTTGTTACACAACACTTACGTAATCTAAAGTTTCTTTAACAAGAAAAGAAAATCATAAAAAGGAAAAAAGATATTATTTTGAACATATTTAGACAAGGAGACACAAGACTTTGACTCTAAACGTGACAAAACATTCCTGCAAGAAATTAAAGAAAATATAAATAAATGGGAAGATATCTCATGTTCATGGATAAGAAGACTATATTTTAATGAGATCGCATCCCTCCTCAAAGTAATCTACAGATTCAAAGTGATCCCTAAGAAAATCCCAACTTCCTTTTTGGCAGAAACATAAAAGCCTAACCTAAAATTGATATAAAATTTTAATAGATCTCAAATATGTCTAAAATAATTTTGCAAAGAATAACATTTGAAGGACTCAAACTTCCTGAAATTAATATTACTACAACTGTAGAGTAATTTAGACAGTGACTCTAGCATAAGAATAGACATACAATAATGGAATAGAATTGAAAGTCCAAAAATAAACCTACATATATATAATCAATTAATTTTCAAAAGAGGTGCCAACCCATTCAGTGATTAACATAGAGTTTTCTGATAAATGGAATAAGAAAAACTAGATATCCTCATATGAAAGAATGAAGTTGGACCCTTACTTCATACCATGAAGAAAAATTAAATTTTAAATAAACTCTTTTATATAAAAGAGCAAAAAGTATAAAAATCTTAGAAGAAACATAGGCATAAATCTTCATTATCTCAGTTTTGACAATCACTTCTTAGATTTATCACCCAAACCACAAACAAGAACAACAACAAGAAATTTAAAGTAGACTTAACAAAACACATGTGCATCCAAGTATATCAACAAGAATATAAAAGGACAATCTATGAAATGGGAGAAAATAATTCCAAATTATGCATCTAAAAAGGGTCTGGTGTGATTACAACTGAAAATGGGAGGATTGCATCCAGCATCCAGGTGGAATCTGAGCCTCCTCTTGACATAGAGGTGCAATGGACACAACCAATCCAATGTCCACATAGAAGAGGTGGCATTGGATTGGGAAAAGTGGACATAATGGACAAAGGGTATGGGAAAAGGCAGGAAGAGATGAGAGGTGGAGGCGTCTTCGGGACATGGAGCTGCCCTGGATGGTGCTTCAGAGGTAATCACCGGACATTGTAAATCCTCACAGGGCCCACTTGATGGAATAGAGGAGAGTATGGGCCATGATGTGAACCAATGTATATGAGGTGCAGAGGTGCCCAAAGATGTACTTACCAAATCCAATGGATGTGTCATGATGATGGGAACGAGTGTTGTTGGGGGGGGGGGGGGAGAGGGGGGGTGGGGGGGTGGGGTTGAATGGGACCTCACATATATATTTTTAATGTAATATTATTACAAAGTCAATAAAAAATAAAAAAATTAAAAAAAAAAAAAAAGGGTCTGGTAACTAAAATACATAAAGAAATCTTGCAACTCAGCAATCCAAAGAAAAGCAGGCCACTTAAAAATGGATAATGGATTTGAATAGGCATTTTTCCAGAAGAGACACAAAATTTGAAAATAAGCCCCTAAAAAGAAGTTCAACAGAATTAAAAAGAGGTCTCAACAAAAAAATCAAAAGCACAAAAGCAAAACAATAAAATCTTCTACTTCAGAACCACAAGGATGGCCATAATTTTTAAAAATGTAAAGTAACAGCTATTAGGGAAGAGATGAAATAATTAAAATTTCTTTTCTATTTTAGTGGGATGTAAAATGGTGTATCTATTGTGAAAAGTAGTTTGATGTTCCTCAAAAAGGTAACCCAGACTTATCATATGAACTCTCCTAGGTATACACACAAAAGCAATGGAAATAGGTTTTCAAACAAAAACTTGCACATGAATGTTCAAAGCAGCACTGTCCACAATAGCCAAATGCAGATATACTCCAAATATCTCCGAACTGCTACATCATGCTGTTATATGGAAGAACCTTGAAAACGTTATGCCAAGTGAATGAAGCCAGAAATAAAAGACCACATATTGAGGATTCCATTCATATGAAATACCCAGAATGTGCAAATCTACAGAAACAGGAAGAAGATTAGTGGTTCTCAGTGACTGGGGAGCATGGGGAATAAGGGGCAAATGCTTGAGAGGAATAGGGTTTCCTTTTGGGGTGATGAAAACATGCTGGAACTATAAAAGGTGGATGGCTTCACCACACTGATTGTACTAAAAGCAGTGAATTGTACACTCTAAAATGTTTAAATTGGTGAATTTTAAATTGGGTAAATATACCTCAATTTTTCAAACCTATCAAAATACATCCTCTAGTCTCAAAATTAAAAATTTGGGGGCATCAAAAGACTTTGTCATGGAATTGAAAAGACAGCCTATTCAATGGGAGAAAAAATTTAGAAACCAAATATCTGATAAGACTTAATTCCCAGAATATGTAAAGAAATCCTAAAATGCATCAATAAAAAGACCAATAACCTACTTTAAAAAGGGGCAAATGACAACCCACTTTAAAAAGGGGCAAATAACTTGAGTGGAAATTTCTAAGAAGGGTCTATACAAATAGGAAATAGCACATGAAAAGATGTTCAACATCAGTAGTTACTATGGAAATCCAAATTAAAACAATTTCATACCCACTACAAAGGCTATAAAAAATATAAAATTACAAGTTCTGGAGAGGATTTGGAGAAATAGGAAGACTCACTCATTGTTATGAGAATGTAAAATGGTGTAGCACTGTGGAAGACAGTTTGGCATTTCCTCAGCAAGTTAAAGAAAATTAACTGATAACTAGCAATCCCACTACTAGGTATATAACTACAAGGACTGAAAGCAAGGGATCAAACAGGTATTTGCATGACAATGTTAGTGGCATCATTAGGCAAATTTGCCAAAAGACGGAAGCTACCCAAATGCATGTCAGCTGAAGAATGGATAAACAAAATGGGGAATTTACATATATGGAGTATTATTCTGCCCTAAAAAGGAATGAAGACTTGATGCATGTGGCAACATGGATGAACCTTGAGGACATTATTCTGAGTGAAAAAAGCCAGACACAAAAGGACAAATATTGTATGATCTCACTGAGGTGAACTAACTATAATAAGCAAACTCATGGAGTTAGAATCTAGAATACAGGGTATAGGTGGATAGATTGGGATTTGAGATTAGATGCTTATTTTTTAAAGAATTTCTATTTAGGTTGATTATAAAGGTTTGGAAATGGATGGTGGTGATGTCAGCACTTCATTGTGAGTGTAATTGAGCTATGAGCATGTGAAAGTAAGCACAATAGCTGCCCTCCAAGAAACTGGACTCTCATTGTAGAGATAAGAACCACACCTAACTCATATATCACTATATGGCCTGGACGTATATCAGCATGACCAATGTCAGGGAAATAGGAAGACAATGGTCAAGAGCAGATATCCCTGGCCTTAGCAGGGGGGTGTCTGGAGAACAGTGGGCAATATGCCTGGGAAGGTGATTTATGCAAAATTAATGAAGGACCTGGAAATCCTAGTGAGAAGTTTAATTTTTTTTTCTCTAAGCATTTGCTATGGAAAGGATGAGTCTTTCCCAGAACATGGCAAGGGCAAACCTTCTGCCTTATTGTTCAGGAAGAGAGCTGCCACCTGTGGCTTCAGACAGGGTGAAGCATGTTCTCAAGGAATTGCTAAGAGTCTGGCCATATCCCACTGTTCTGAGAAGGCTGAGTCTGTTTCCCAGAAGTTGCAGGGTCTGGCTGTCACCCCAGCATTCGCAGAGTGTTAATTGTCTGCCCTGGGAATTGTAGAGAATCTGGCTGTCATTCCAATGCTTGAAGAAAGTGGAGTCTTCACTTCAGTGCTTGGGAAGAGCGTGGGTAGCTGCACAAGAACTTGTAAGGTCTGAGGCTGCTGCTCTATCAAAAAAAGAACACAACTCATCCTTCCACAGATGACTCTCAGACCTCGAAATGTAATGGAGTATGCCCTGCAGTGTTTGAACTGTTTGAGAAATGGGCCCCTATTTTCATTTCAATTTCTCCCAGTGGAAATGAAAATGCTTATTTTATGCTTGCCTCTCCATTGTGTTTTGGAAGCAGATAACTTGTTCTCAAGGTTTCATAGGCCCACAGATGGAGGGGAATTGTGCTCTAGGACAGATCACACCTAAGAGTGAATTTTTAAAATAACAAATCTATTTTATTAATACATATTAATAAATGTACAAATCATCCAGAGTGTAAAATAATGGTATTTGCTATAATCACATATTTGTGAGTTCATCACTTCAATCATTATTAGATCATTTTCATTATTTCAATAATAATAAAAAGACATAAAACAGACAAAAACAAACAAGAAAATTCCTCATCTCTAAATCCATCTATGGTTCACTCACTCTACATAGCTGCTGTTTCTGGCTATTATGTCCAAACTATATAATCAATGGCTTTTAGTATAATCAAATGCTGTATATTCATCATCTTAAAAATTTTAGAACAGTTTCTTTACTCCAAAAAGAAAACTCCACACTCATTAGCATTCCTTCCTCAGACCTACTTAGCCACTAATCTCAGATTATCTTTATCAATTGATTTATATTTGCTTTTTACATAAATGGAATCATAGAATATGTCATACTCTGTATCTGTTCTTCTTCACTTAGCATAAGTACAAGTTTTGTTGAGTTTCACAGATATCATATTCATTATAAATTCTGTATATCATAATATAAATTACTTCACAAATCATTGGTATACATTGGCAGTGTCAACATGTTTGATTTATCCAGATCTTCCTGCACTTAGGAATTTGGCAATATCTGGACTTATTTTAGTAGTCATGAATGGGAAAGGTGCTACTGGCATCTAGTAGGTAGAGGACATGGATGCTGCCAAATGCCCCACAGTGCACAGGACGGCTCCTAATATGAAGAACTAAAATTCCACCGAAAATTCCAATTGCCAAGGCACTGACACTGTCATCCAAGTTTTAGGAAAAGATTGCTTATGTCCCAAGTCTATCTCTGCTTTCAATAAAGAATATTTTCTATGATTTCTTAAACCTCATGTAGATCAATATTGCTTTGACAACTTTCAGTAGCAGTACCCCATTATTTTGTGAAAGAACCTCATTTATCAATATTCCAGAAGCAAATTTCTGTGGTTTTTAGAAGTAAGGAGTCAACAGCAGAAAATAAACAAACATGTAGTAATATTTAATTAATGATGCATTCAGAACAACAATGATAATTACCCCAAAAGCAAGAAATCTGTTCCCAAACTCTAATTCACTGTGAATGACTGCCCAGTTTCCCAACAAAACAAAAACTCTGCTAACCACATGCACAAACCTTTCTTTGATGGAATCTTTGACTTACCATGCATTTTAACAGAGTTCACACCTGTTCTTTTATAATTAAGCCTGGCACCGGGTATATGAAATTTGAATTAACTCCTTCTCCAAGATTGCATCTGCACCTTCACCCCGCAGTGAGAAGTGTTCCCTGAAGCTTAATTTTAACCTGTTCTAATAAAACTCAAGTAAAACACAATCACAATCAGAGGTAACACTCTAAGATGAAGACATGACTTACAGAACACAAGTGTAGACTGGTGTGTGAAATGTAATTACTTGAGTATTAGAGTAATGTAGCTCTAGCAACTTTTTGCTTTTATGCATCGATTGAATTACATAATATGAATATTTATTAGACAAGTTTAGGAATGGTTTATGACTCTCCTTGCTGAAGGCCAAAATACATATCTTCATTCCCCTTTTATCACATCCAAATTCAAATATTCCATAACAAATGTTCACAGACTCATTTGGAAAAATTAATAATTTTTGGAAGAAAATAAATTTTGAGGTAATTTAACATACAGTAAAAAGGAGATTTCTTTATCTCATGAATTAAATTTGAATCCTCTTTATTCATAACTGTATGAACTTAAGGCACTGCCTCAGTTTCCTCATTTAAAAATGGAGATAAAAAGAGGTTAAACTCTTAGAATTGTGTGGTATAAGTAAACATGATGGAAGCAAAGAGATCAATCCTTGGCAATTAGTAAGTAATTAATAAATATTTGCTATTAATTTGTTACTCTACTCACATATTCTTCCAAAATTTGAAAGCATACCTGTTCCCCAGCATAAATCCACATCTAAATCTTCGTCAATCTTGCTCATGGCTATACCATTCATTAAGACAAAAATAAGTTCCAAATTACAGTGGGTATTTTTCAGTTCTACATCTCAGGATAAACAACAGTATTTGTCAATTTTGATCACTCATTTCTTAAAGAAAGCCCATTATATGGCTTTCTTTTCCCATTACTTTCATCACCTGAATGCAAAAGTATCCCTAAAATATTTAGTCAATAATACACAGATCACTAAATTATTTTTCAGAGCAATGTTTATAAAATCAAATTCATGGGTAAAGGAAATAACCTCCAAGGAGTTAAAAATAAATGACATTGACAGAATCAGTTCTTAGTTATCTCTGCATCCTAACCCCTGGGAGAAAATCTGTGCCCCATTAGTGAGTCCCTGACCCAATTTTGATAACATAAATGAGGTAATTTTAAAGACTTAGAATAAGCTGAATGAAATATCAAAGAACTATGGGGGAAAAAAAAACAATAGGCAAGCAAGAGAAAATGACCATCAGAGTTAATTCACCACCATATTCTGATGCCTAGATATAAGCATTTTCAGGAATTGGAGTTGTCCTGGGTGGTATTGCAGGGACAGTTACTGGACATTGTATGTCCTCCCATGGCCCACTGGGTGGACTGGAGGAGAGTGTAAACTATGATGTGGACCATTGACCATGTGGTGCAGGAGTGCTCAGAGATGTATTTACCAAGTGCAATGAATATCCCATGATGATGGAGGAGGTTGTTGTTATGGGAGGAGTGGGGTGAAGGGGAAGGGGAGTATATGGAGACCTCGTATTTTTTTCATGTAACATTAAATAAATAAATAAATAAATTTTAAAAAAAGAATGTCATATATTAATAAAAGGGGCAGTTCACCAAGAAAAAATAATTATAATAAATACTTATGTACTTAACATGAAAGCCCCAAGATACATGAAATACACTTGGCAAAAGTGATGGGAGAAATAGATGACTCTATAATAATAGTTGGTGACTTCACTACACCACTCTCAGCATTGGATAGAACATCAGGACAGAGGATAAATAAAGAAACTGAGAATGTGAAAAATATGATAAGTGAACTAGACCTAACAGACATCTATAGAACATTACACCCCATAAGGCAGGATATCCTACCTTTTGTGGTGCTCATGGATTCTTCTCCATGATAGACCTTACGTTGGTTCACAAAACAATACTCAATAAATTTAAAAAGATTGAAATCATACAAAACACTTTTTCTGATCATAATGGAATGATGCTGGAAATCAATAATGGATGGAAAAGGGGAAATTCATAAATATATGGAGATTAAACAACACAGCCTTATGTAATCAGTGGGTTACAGAAGAAATTGGAAGAGAATCCAGAAAATATCTTGTGACAAATGAAAATGAGACTTCAACATATCAAAATCAATGGGACAATGCAAAGGCAGTGCTGAGAGGGAAATTAATAGTCCTCAATGATTATGTTAAAAAAGAAGAAAGAGCTAAAATTGAAGATTAAACTGAATATCTGGAGGAAGTAGAAAAAGGAGAACAAACTAATTCCAAACCAATCTAAAGGAAAGAAATAGTAAAGATCAAAGCAGAAATACATGAAATTATGAACAGGAAAAAAATAGAGGATCAACAAAACTGAAAGGTGGTTCTTTGAGAAGGTCAATAGACTTAAAAAACCCTTAGCTAGACTCACAAAGAAAAAAAGAGAAAAGACACAAATAAATAAAATCAGAAATGAAAGGGGTGCATTTACCACTGACTCCATAGAAATAAGAGTTCATAAGAGGATACTATGAAAAACTGAATGCCAAAATACTAAACAATGTAGAAGAGATGGACAAATTTCTAGAATCACAACAAACCACCTATACTGAACCTACAAGAAATAAAAGATCTCAACAAACCTATCATAAGTGAAAGATTGAAACAGTCATCAAAAACCTAAAACCTCCCAAAGATGAAAGGCCTGGGATGAGATCATGTTACAGGGGAATTTTGCCAACCAATCAAAGACTATCTAATACCAACTTTTCTGATGCTCTTCCAAAAAAATTGAACGTTAAAGAGCAATACCAAACTCATTATATGAAGCCAACATCACCCCAATACCAACACCAAATAAAGATACTACAAAAAAAAAATTACAAAACAATATCTCTAATGAATATAAAGGCAAAACTCTTCAATGAAATACTTGTAAACCAAAGCTAAAAGCGCATTTAAATAATTATACACCAAGATAAAGTAGGTTTTCTCTCAGATATGCAAGGGTGGTTCAAGACAACAAAATTGGTGTAATAAATTGCATGGATAAATTGAAGAAAAATCACATGAATCTCTCAATTGATGCAGAATAGGAATTTGACAAAATACAGCATCCTTTCTAGATAAAAACACACCAAAAGACAGGAATAGAAGGTATCTTCCTCAATATGGTAAAGTACATAAATTGAAAACCTACAGATAACATTGTACTCAATGGTGAGAGAGTGAAAGGTTTTCTGCTGACAGCAGTAAAAAGACAAGGATGCCCACTGTCCTGATTGTCATTCAATATTATGCTAGAGTAATAAGGATAAATAAAGAAATAAAAGGCATCCAAATAGGAAATGAAGAAGTAAAACTTTCACTAGTCACTGATGATATGATCCTATATCTAGAGTCTCCTTAAAAATCCAGAACAAAGCTACTAGAATTAATAGATGAGTTGAGCAACGTGGCGGGATAGAAGACTAATACCAAAATTGAATAGCATTTCTATACACTATTGATGTACAATCTGAGGAGGAAATAAAATAATTCTGTTTATAATAGCAACTAAAATAATAAAATATTTAGGAATAAACTTAACCAAGGACATAAAGGGCCTATGTACAGAACACTACAAAACATTGCTAAAAGAATTAAGGAAAACTTAAATAATTGGAAGGTTATTCCCTGTACACAAACTTATTTACAGATTCAATGAATTCCCAATAAAAACCAAACTGCATTTTTTTGCAGAAAAATAAAAACCAATTATCAAATTTATTTGGAAGTGTAAGGAATCTGGAATAGCCACAAAAGATCTTAAAAAAGAATAATGAAGTTAGAGGACTCTCACTTCTGGACTTTAAAGCATATTGCCTAGCTATAGCAGTAAAAACAGCATGGTACTGGCATAAAGACAGACACACTGACTGTCAAAGACTCAGAAATAGACCCTCACATCTATAGTCAAGTGATTTTATACAAGGTTTTCAAGCCCTCCCACTTGGGCCAGAATAGCCTATTCACAAATGGTGCTTTGAAAACTGGATATCCATATCAAAAAGAAAGAAAAAAGACCCATATCTCACATCTTACACAAAAATTAATTTAAAAAATCAAGGTCCTAAATATAAAAGCAACAAGCATAAAACTCCTGTAAGAAAGTATAAGAAAGCATCTTCAAGATCTTGTGGTAGACAGTAGTTTCTTAAACTTTAAACCCAAAGTAGGAGCAATAACAAAAAAATAGACAAATGGGACCGTCTCAAAATTCAACACTCCTGTACCTCCAAGTACATTGTCAAAAGTGTGAAAAGGCAGCCAACTCAATGGGAGAAAATATTTGGCAATGACATACCCAAAGACATCATAAAATTCAATAAAAAGACAAAGTATCCAATTAAAAATGGACAAAAGACTTGAAAAGACAATTGTCCAAAGAAGAAATACAAATGGTGAAGAAACACATGAAAAAATGTTGAACATCATTAGCAATTAGGGAAATGCAAATCAAAACTCCAGTGAGATATAATTTCACATCTGTTAACCTGGCTGCTGTTAAAAAGTCAGAAAAATGTAAATGTTGGAGAGGATGTGGAGAGATAGGAATGCTTATTCACTGTTGATGGGAATGGAGACCAGTACAGCCACTGTGGAGGACTGTTTGTCAGTTCCTAAGGAAGCTGAATATAGACTGGCCATGTGAACCAGCAACACTAGATATATACCCAGAAGTGAGCACAGTGACACAGACAGACATCTGTACACCAATGTTCATAGTGGCATTATTCATGATTGACAAAAGTTGGAAATAACTCAGGTGTCCATCAACCAATGAATGGATAAACTGTCATGTATACACATGATGGAATATTATGCAATGGTAAGAAGAAATGAAGTCATGAAGCATATGACAACATGGATGAACCTAGAGGACATTATGTTGAGTGACGCAAACCAGATACCAAAAAAAAAAATACTGTATAACCATGCCATTATGAACTAAATATATTGTGTAAACTCATGGAGCTAATAATTAGAATATAGATCACCAGAAAATAGTAGGACAGTAGAGAATTGAAAGCTTAATGTTAATCTGTGCAGAATTGGAAAAATGTTGTTTGTAAATCTGTGGAAGTGATTAGAAACTGTTAAAGCATATCATGGAGTTTCTAACTAGTAGTGCTATTGTATGGGTATGACAAAGGTTGACAGGGAAAATTTAAGGTACAGTATGTTACTAGCAGGAAAGCTAAGAACTGTAACATGGGACTATATAAGACAGTAAAACCTCATGTAAAACACAAATATGGGGGATATTGCACATAGAAGGCTGTTTTTACAAATTATAAATATAAACACACTAGAGAGAAAGAAAAAGAATCACAGCTATGTACAGCCAGTGGAGCACAGATATTGAGAGGAGGTGAGTTTTGTTTGTTTTGTTTGCTTTTTGATTATTATTATTATTGGAATAAGGAAAGTACTCTGGGAGTGATTGGGATGTTGAATGCACAAACATGATTACAATGAATAGCACTAATAGTATTCTTTGAATGAATTTATGCTTTATTAATATGTATCAATAAAATTGATTTGAAAATGAAGAAATAAATAGATAAATAAATGTGCAGCTTTCCTCTGATATCCCAAAACAGGTATTCAGACCTACTTCAGAGACATCAAACATCCCTTATTTCCATTCAATTTTTTAGCTTCAACATAAAAATTCCAAAAGACTATTCTAAAAGTAATCCTCTGAGACCCTACAAATTTCTGCTTGTTATGTGAATAAGTCTAAACTTGAGTTTCAGCCTCTCACTACAGAGAATAAAAGACACTGTCTCTTCTGTCTCCTGGGACATCAGGCTCAGCCATCACATTACTGACTGCCTAACCATATATCTGCCTTTCTGAAGAGTATATGTAAGATTCTCCTAGCACAGTTTTTAAGGAAACAGAGTTAACTAAATGAGTGATGCCCCTGTGCTAGATTTTATTGCTATGGGATAGATACCCTCTTATGTTTTTGTTGCTGTTTTTGTTTGTTTGATGTTTGTTTGTTTTGAAGAATTTAGAGGTTTAGTGGGAGAAAAAGACGACCAAGTCAGAGCTAAAAGGATGCAAGCCCTGGAGCTTCTAGGGTAAGCCATTGTGATGCCTTTATTGTGATTTCTCAAGAGAAACGGAAAATAACTGAAGTACCTGTAATTGGGCCATAAAACAATTGGTTCTCATGAACACAGAGGCGTCTGGGTCAGATAAAGGCTAGAACAGCAGAAGTCTTTGGAGCCGTTAACACTCCCCCAATTTGACAATGTCCTCTAGGATTCACTGAAATTGCTTCCCCCCTCTCTCCTGACTACTTCTTTATCCTTTCCTCATATGACTTCACTTCTGTCTCTCTGAGATGCATCTTTTTCACCCTGTCTTTCCATAGACTTTCTGCAAGCTAGAGAAAAAGCCTCAGAATCAATGCAGACTTTCACCTTTCTAAGCAGTTTGGTCTAGGTATTCTCCTATTCTGAGCTGAGGAAAACCCTCTGGTATCAGTGACCAATGTTAGGTTATGGAATGGAGATACTGTGCACTCTGACTTCAAACTCAGCATTGCTCCAACCCTTATCTGTATAATAAAAGCAGGAAGAGGCATGGAGAGGGCACATCAGAGTAGATAGTGGATTATGGTCCTTTTTATACCCAATTAGATGTATCATACAAAGGTAATTTTCAGCTATTACTAACTGCCTTCATCTTCAATATGGATTAAGCTAGTTAGGGGCTGAAGAAATAGCAGTAGGGATCAAAACTAAGAAATGGTAAAGAAAAAAATTGAATTCATTGGGTTATTATTTCTTGCCCACTTATTTTCACTACTCCCTAGTCTATGGGTTTTCCAAACCCACAGTATTTACACTGTCTCTAAGTATCCATAATCTCCCAATTTTGATTTCCATGCTTAGTGACTAATGGAAGCACAGGGTCTTCTTCTCTTCACCTTTGAAATCAATTTCAGCATTTGTGGAATTAAGATTTTAAAATCAAATTCATTTGAAACTGACAAAATTTTAAGAATCCTGTTATATGTCTCTTGTTCAAGAATGTTTCTGTACTACCTGCCTCCATGGGAAGGATGTGATAAGTTGCATGTAACTTATCTGTGGATTTAGCAAGTTCCCTACCAGATTTCTGCCTCTGTCCCTCATCCATTCAAAACAAGAAGGGATAAGGATATAAATGGTCCCTATCTCATAGGAATGGTGTGAGAAATAAATATCTTAATATATGTGAAGTGCTTAGAATGGTGCTTAGTGCTATTTCTTCATTATCATCAGCATCCTCCTCCTCATTTTTCATTAGGAATAAATGTATTCATAGTATGAATGGTTTTGAGGAGTTATCCTATGCATAAATGTGGAATAAATGACAGAAGGGTATTACTTTCAAAATAACCCCCAAATTCAATATCTGCTTATTCATAAAGTTGTATTATATTTTATTATTATCACAAGCAAGTTGGTAAGCTCAACTTTCCTTTGAAGAATCACACAAAACTAACTTCTGCACTGATCCTTCCTCTCACTATAAATGTGCAGACTATTCCTTCTCCAATTATTATGGACCGGGCTGAGTTACTCAATTTCAGTAAGAATTGAAGGCACTATGACCCCTGTGATGGAAAAAGAAGATAAGATGAACAGAAATAAATTGATAGAAACAATTTTCCATTTAATTCAGACAGAAAATATCAAATGCTGAAATGTTCATATTGTTGGAGTCAATGGCCTCAATTTATTTATTTGTTTTATTGTTGATGAGTAGTTTAAACACCAGGGAAACTGTATACATCCAACAGGATTTGACAAATGTGGGAATAAGAGGAATTATTCAAAATAAAAATTTTGAGCAGGTTGCCACCCTTGAGCAATGAATTAGAATTTTTTGAGCAATTATGTTTTGTAATATCCTAATAGGAAAACCAGATGTATATCCTGAATATAAGAAGATACAATAGGCTGGGGAATTTTATGAATATTCAATATTAATATTGAGATAATTATTAGAAGGACAAGTTTGGGTAAGTGGATGGGTATACAGAATTCAATGTAATTGTGAGTCCTTTGAGTACCTCCAATGACAGACACCATTGTATCAAGACAAAGATACAGATTACATGGCAAACTAAAAGGGGAGACACTGTGAAGTTACCAAGCCAGGCACAAAGTTTCATGAAAAGAAACTCAGTTCAGATCAGATTTCAAGCTAAGCAAAAGTAGAAAGTCTAAGGAGAGAATTTATACCTGGATTATAAGGATAAGTGACATTAAATATAGGGGGAAACAAGAATATTTACATAACAATAGGACATTGGTCTATACTAGGTTGTCTTCCTCCCAATGCCTGAAAAAATTTCGTATGTAGCAGAAATCTGTGAATATTTGTATATGAATGTATGGGTTTGTGGAGAAATGGTGGTAGAAGAAGAAACAAATAAAAAGGCAGATTATTAAGGAAAGGAAAGAATTACAAAGTGACTACATGAATAGCAAATGAACTAAATGATAAATGGATGATGAAGGATTGATGGCTGGGTGGTTATAGATTGATACCATGGGTTGAAACACCTCTAGTACAAGCAAAAGTTGGCTAGTCGGTATGGGATGACTCCTTGGATACAGGCATATGGTGGTTGATGGTAGGTGCACAAGTAAAGTCCTCTCCCTGACCTTTCATAATAATAGACCCATTACACACACACGCACGCAGAAACACACGTTTCTTTACCTTCACTTTCCACTTATCCTTGGTGCTCAGTCTTTCTTATGCTTGTGGATTTAGTCTTTCCCCTATGATAAGAGTTCTGCAGTAAGTACTATTCAATTCATTATATTCTTTTCTGTAGCAAATACTCATTGGAATTCTATTATATGCATTTTTCTTCACAGGGGCAAGTGTCCTGGATGCAAAAGAGCATAGAACACAATCATCACCATCAAGAAACTCTAATCTTATGAAAAGGAGTAAAAAGAAACCCACTCCACAAATGCTACATTAGATAGCAGAGTAAGAGAGTGATTCATCTGCTGTCATACAGGGAAAATAGCTTATTAGCTTATTATTGTGAATGGATAGATTAGGTCATGCTGTGACAAGAAGCAGGAATGCCTAAGAGATCATTAATGGAGGAATCAGACCAGAATACAAAGAACACATTCTTGAAATCAGAGAGGAGAGAGTAGGAATAATGACGTTAAATAGCTAGTAAGATACCCAAATACATTTGTTTTCTTATATGAAAAATCTCAATGCAATGATTTGCCCCAAATTGGTCCTGGGAATTATAAAACAAAAGTGCTTATTGTGACAAATCAGTTATCAGTCACTCAATGATAATAGGTTTCCAATTGATACATATAATGGTGATATCAGGAAAGGATAAGATGAAGGAAGACAATGAAATTTTGGTGAGAGGCAGAATACAATTAATATTTAGATTGAAATACAGGGTATTCTATGCAAGCACATGCTTGAGAAAAGGGAAAGAGAAAGACACACCCACATGGTGATCGGAGAAGAGAACACTAGTCTGCCTCCAGGTTGAAGGTCCCCTAGGGAATAGTAGCTATACAATTGCAAAAGTCAAAAGATGCCAGATAACAGAGTACAAGAAAAGCCAAACCTTGATTGGGAGATACTGAATGGTGAAATGACCTCTTGTCTTGGGTCATCATAATGGAGTCAAATCTTAACTGTTCAAATGGTCAATTTGGACAAGTTTTATAACATCAGATACTCAATTTTCTCTCCAGCAAAATGGATGTAGAAAATTGCCCCCTTATTCCTTATATGCCATCCTACAAATAAAACAGAATATAATACTCAAAAACATACGCACATATATTATGCATACACAAACTAGTGTCTACAAATTTCGGTATTGTCACAAAAGTGAAATATATACTTTATGTGAAAGTACCTCTGAAAAAGCTAATAAAAGGCAAAATAGTAACATCAAAATAATATCATTGGGGAGCAGATGTGACTCAAGCAATTGGATGCACGACTACAACATGGGAGGTCCCAGGTTCAGTTCCCAGTGCCTCCTAAATAACACAAGTAGACACAATGAGCAGACACAATGAGCTAACTCAGTGAGGTGACAAATGAGCAAACACAATGAGTAAACACACTAGCAGGGAGCAGATGTGGCTCCAATGGTTGGACACATGCCTCCCACATGGGAGGTCCCAGGTTCAGCTCCTGGTGCCAACTAGAGAAGACAAGCAGGCAAAAAAATGGAACAATGAGGAAAGACAAAAAAAGAGACAAGTGGACAACAAGCAGACAAGGGAGTCATCCAGGGGAGCGAGGGATAATGTAATCACAACTAGCTTTTGACTGGGAGTAAAAAACTAAGTAAGAGAGAAAAGAAGGCAAGCTTTGAAACATGTTCTCTAGGAAATCCACTACAGTCTAAAAGGAGTAGGGAATATTTTAAAGCAAAATTAAGAGATGAAAAATACTATTATTAGTCACTCACCTTAATGAGTATAGTAATACATTTTTTCACCAATATCTGAAGTAGATTATCAGCCATGAGGTGATATCATGATGGCATTTGTCCAGAGTTAGAATTTAAAGAAAATATCAACACAGGATGAAGGAATTCAGGGGAATCAGTGAGAGCATACAGAAACTCTAAGTTAGTAAGGAAGACACCTCCTCCTAAGTAACAAAAGTGGTCAGTAGAGGTTATACTCTTTTCTAATTTGTTTCTAGACATCAGCATCCATAAATGGCCTTGGGGAACCATAGCACCATCCTCGAGTTCATCCTCCTTGGACTGTCTGCTGACCCCCATGTCCAGGGTCTGCTCTTTGTGCTGTTCCTGGGAATTTACATCCTGACCCTGATGGGGAACTTGTTGATGCTTTTGGTCATCAGGGCAGATGCTCAGCTCCACACGCCCATGTACTTCTTCCTGAGTCACCTCTCCTTCCTAGATTTTTGCTTCTCTTCTGCCACAGTGCCAAAACTGCTAGCGAATCTCCTGTCTCAAAGGAAAGCCATCTCAGTTGAAGGCTGCATGGCTCAGGCCTTCTTTGTTTTTGAGTCTGGGGCCACAGAAGCCAGCCTGCTCTCAGCGATGGCCTATGACCGCTATGTTGCCATCTGCCACCGTCTGCGCTATGGACAGATCATGAGCAACCAGCTCTGTAACAGGCTGCTGTGGGGATCCTGGGGCCTGAGTTTTCTGAATGCATTCATCAACACCCTTCTTGCTATGAACTTGGACTTCTGTGGAGATGATTTCATCCCCCACTACAGCTGTGAGCTGCCCTCACTCTTCCCTCTGTCCTGTTCTGATATATCCACCAGTGTTACAGTACTTTTCTGCTCTGGTCTAATGCATGGAATTGGAACCTGCTTTCTTATTGTTTATTCCTATGCTCTTATTTTCTCCACCATCCTCAGCATTAGCTCCTCCTTAGGCAGAAGAAAGGCCTTCTCCACCTGGTCCTCTCACCTCACCGTAGTGCTGCTATTTTATGGTTCAGGTTTTCTTCGCTATCTACTGCCAGTCTCAGGCTCACTACTGGAGTTGATCTTCTCTGTACAGTACAGTGTGATTACTCCCTTAGTAAATCCCCTCATCTATAGCCTGAAAAACAACCAGGTGAAAGCAGCTTTGAGAAGAACCTTAAAAAAATATCTCCAATATATCAGGCAGTTGGCTTGAGTAGGATGACTTTGAATGAGCTTATTATAGCAATATATCACATGAATGGACAATAAAATTATTTCTTGACTTCACTTGACAGTGGATGCAATTAGGTGTCTTAAAAATTGACAGAGTTATGTGGGAGTGAGTTGAAGATGATGTGTTAGATTCCTTCTGGATTGGAAGCAGGCAAATGGTCTAATAACCATGTTCATTCAGTCTTTTTCCATGGAAAGTCTTTGGCTGTGCTGATGGATCTTCACCCTATCTTATTTCTTTTTATTATGTATTTCATTGAACTGCATTGTCATTTAACCACCTGTTCAAATAAGAGAACATAGAGCAAGCCTGTTGAACTTGAGTCTGAAGTGGCTCAAGAGTTGGGAGAAGGGTGAGAAATAATTGGTGAATTAGATATTTTGGTGTCTAGAGTCCTGGGCACACCCAGGGGATTTAGGAAAATGCTGAAAAGTAGGTCCATAAAAAATGAATTTCTAAAATCTCTTAGAAAGTAAATTAATGAAAAATAAAGCTCTAATTTCATAAAGTAGACAATTTAGCATAAAGGCATTATAATACAAGATGACAAGATAGAACGTGCAGGTTTCAGTGGGAAAAAAAAAGAGAGACAAAGAAGGAAAGAACATGAATTTGAAGTTCCGACAAGCAGAGCAATGCAGAACATCGAGCTCCTTAAATTAACATGTGCGTGCATTCTCCTCAGACTTCCACAATAGACACAAGTCTGGGACTAGAGGATGAAAGGGAGATTTGACAGGTTTTCCAAACTGTGGGGATACCTGGCTGATTCCCAACTAAGTTATACAACTAAGTGTAACAGACAAGATTGGTGGTCTTCTCCTTCCTATTATTTGTCTATTCCGCTTCTTTTTTCTTTGTGTCTGCTTTTGGAATAGACAACAGAAAGTTTTGTTTCACAGTCTGGAGGCTAAATCTGACACCAAGGAATTTTGTCTATTTGGGGGTCTTCATTAATTTTTGAAAAATTTTATCGTGGTAACATATTAAACAAAATACTTCACTTTAACCATTTTAAGTGTAAAATCAGGCATTAATTACATTTACCATGTTGCCTATTTTATATTAATTGTCTTGTTATTTTAACATGTAATTTTATTATTTAAATTAACTGGGTGTCCACTGCTTTATATGGAGTTTTTGTCCTATAGAAAGCAGAGTATAAAACCTCTTATATTTTTAATGTAACATTTTTTTGTGATCTATGTATCTTCAAAAAATACAATTAAAAAATGATAGGGGTGAGGGGAAATGGGGTATATGAGAACATCCTATGTTTTTTAATGTAACATTTTACATGATCTATTAATTTTAAAAAGAGATAATTAAGAAATAAAATCTACATCTTCTTTGAATTATTGTGATTAGTAATGGAAGAAATTGTAGCACTGATGTGGAGAAAGTGGCCACGGTAGCTGCTGAGAGTAGGGAGAGGGAAGAAGAGATAAGACGTGGGGGCATTTTCAGGACTTGGGGTCGTCCTGGATGGTACTGCAGGGACAGATACTGAACATTGTATGTTCTGCCATGGCCCACTGCGGGGACTGGGGTGTAAACTACAATGTAAATCATTATCCACATGGTGCAGCAGTGCTCCAAAATGTGTTCATCAAATGCAATGAATGTGCCACAGTGATGAAAGAGGTTGTTGATGTGGGAGGAGAGGGGTGAGGGAGTTGGGGTTTATATGGGGACCTCTTATATTTTTTTAATGTAACATTTAAAAAAAAATAAAAGAGAAAAAATTTTAAAAATGAAAAAAAGAAATTAAATTAAATTAAACAAATTTTTAAATGACAGAGGTTGCACAATGAAAACTTAAAAAAAAAAAACTCAGTGGATACACCAAAACATTTTGAAATTGTATCACCTTATTTTTCAATAATACACCTAATCATAGCATAAAAGTACTTATAATATTTATTTATATACATATTTTTAACCAAATATTAAATAAAATTTCACATTAGAAATACATACAAACTGATTGAACATGAAAATAACAAAGCATAGTATTTTCATGGAAAAATGATAAATTTTATTTACTTTAGGTATATGATCTTAGTGATCTTTTTAAGATTTTTTCTATACCTAAAGTTTTTTGTATGTTTGTTTTTTGTTTGTTTTTAGGAAATACCAGGGGATCAAATGCAGGATCTTGTAGATGGGAAGCAGTATTCAACCACTTAAGCCAAATCTTCTCCCCAATAAAAGCTTTTTTTTTTTCAATTACTTCTTTTTAGGAGGTACTGGGGATCAAACTCAGGACTGTGTACATGGGAAGAAGGTGTTCAACAACTTGAGCTACATCTGCAACCCTCAAGTTTTTTTTTAATATTAATTTTTTTAAATGTTAAAAAGCTTTAGATCATGTTTATGTTACATCGAACACATAGTGATTTTAACTGAAAAATTTAATTGAGAAGACTTAACTTAATGGTGTATAAGCATGAATATTTTTTCCTCATATGGCCCTTACCTATTTCTGAAGGAGTTTTGACATTTTAATATCTATTTATTAAAACATACATAGAGAAAAGTACATGGCTTTTAGGTATAAAGCATAACTAATATTCTCAAAGGCAACACAATAAAGAAATCAACAACTTGACCTAGTACCCCGTTTGAAATGTTATTCTAGTCCCAAGGGAATCTCTATCCTAACTTATAACAATAGATAATTGTGTCTACTTCTGTTCTTCCTACAGTATATAGTCCATTGTGCCTGACATCTTTCAATCAAGATTACTTACAGTCTTAATCCATGTTGCCTTATTTGTTCCTTGTTCATTTTCAATGCTGAATACTTTCCCATTGTATGAATATATGATGTATTGATCCATTTGACATTGAGAGAGCAGTTTCTGTTTGTTCCCTTTATGAGCAGTGTGGCTATGACTACTCTTTTATATCTCTAGGTAAACGTGACTACTTTTTTCTTTTGAATATAGGGATAGCTTTGCTGGTTCAAAGAGTAAACATATCTTGCAATTTTTAAAATATATTTTTTATTTAAAAAATACTTAGATTACATAAAATATTATATAAAAAATACAAGGGATTCACATATGTCCCACTCCCCACACCTCCCACTTTCCCTCACATTAACAACTTCTTTCATTTAATGTGGTACTTTCATTGAAATTGATGAACACATTTTGGGCACTGTCACTAAGCATGGATTATAGTTTACATTGTAGTTTACACTCTCTCCCACTCCATTCTATAGGTTATGGCAGAATATATAATGACCTGTATCTGTCATTGCAGTGTCATTCAAGACAATTCCAAGTCCTGAAAATTCCCCATATTACATGTCTTTTTCCCTTTTCCTGCCTTCAGCATTTCCAGTTGCCACTGTCTCCACATCAATGATACAATTTCTTACACTGATAGAATCACAATAAGTCTATAGTAGAATACTAGTAAGTACAATCTAGTCTCTATTTTATTCCCCAGTCCTGAGAAATATGGGATGGTCATGCCCACTCCGTCTCTGGTTGAGAGGGGACTTTGATCCCATAAGGCTGATGGATGGGATTCTCTTGCTTGCAATTGTAGGCTCTCTTGTTCCCTTGGTATTGTGGTTGTCCTTCTTCACCTTGTTAGTTGTCCGGGGTGAGTCCAATGAACTGGAGATTACGTGTTGCAACTCTGCTAAGCCTCAGGGACCACCTGACATATGGACAGCTCAGAGTTCAATTTTCTTGAGTGTACACCTACCAACTCCAATACCATTTATAGCTTCAAATAGAAGGGACAGAAAAGGCATGTGTAGAGAAGGCACAATTGAGTCCAACTCTGTCACACTTTGAAGCAGAAACTCCAAAATAGGGCCCACTGGCAAGGCACCAAATTCTGGAGATATCTGCCATGACCATAGATCTGGATCTCTCCAGAGTCCTTGGGAGTCCCACTATTTGGTGGTAGTATCTACTTTGGCAGTCTATGTGATCCCGCTGAGACATGAATAGTCATTCCTTCTGGGATGACCTCCCGACTCATTTTGAAGTCTCTTAGTCATATAAACTAATTGTCTTTACCTTTCCCCCCGTTTATTCCAGGTCTTTTTCCAGTTGCATTGCTAGTTGGTGCTTGATAGTAATACCCCAGTGCCAGGGAGGCACATCCCCAGGAGTCATGTCCCATGCAGGGGGGAAGGTAATACATTTATATGCTAAGTTTGGCTTAGAGAGAGACCACATTTGAGCAACATGGAGGCTTTCAGGAAGTAACTCTTAGGCACCCTACAACCCTAGGCTATTTGGTTATTTTACTGGCTTCATTTTTGGAGAGGTTTTGGATCACAGAAGGGTCACAGCTGTGGTACGGGTGGATCACTGACATAGGATGTCAGTGATGGAAGGATGTGTAGGGAGGGGTGCACCCGGACATGCCTCGAAGGCATATGAATGTGTTCAAGTGTTCATGTGGCATTGTCTCAGTGGGTGGAGACCCACATAAAAATTGAAAGGATATTGAATTCCCATCCTGAAGAGTCCCATACATTCTCTAATAGAATGGCAATAATCCCCAAGTACATGGGCAGTGCCTCATGAAGGAGGGCAAACCTTTACACTAGCAGGTCTTTGATATTGACAATTGTACTTATGAACTTTTCTTCCAAAATTGAAACTTAACCTAGTATTATATATTACATGAATAACCTGCTGAAAGCCTCCTGCTCTACTGTGGTCTCCCTAAGCCAAACTCAGCATGTAAATGCACTACCTTCCACCCAGCATGAGACCTGACTACAGGGAATGAGCCTCCCAGGAACTGAGGGATTATTGCCAAGCACCAAATCGCAATGTATCTGGATAAAGACCATGACCAAAAGGGGGAAATATTCAATACAACTGAGTTTTTATGGTTTAGAGGCTACAAGGTGAGTCAGGATGTCATTCCAGAGGTTAGGCTTATGCATGTTTCAGAAGGATCTCATTGACTTCCACAGTAAACAGTGCCTCAAACGGAGGGGCTCCTGAGGGCTCTAGTGAAATCTTGACACTGTAAGCAAAGCAGACAAGCTTCATGAATTTGCACCCTGCCAGTGGGCCTTACTTTGGAATTTATGCTCCACAGTGTAACAGAATTAGACTAATTTATATTTTCCTACATATGACTTTTCTGCCCCCTATTTGAACCTACAATGAGCACTATATGGGTTAAACATATGTCTGAGACTTAAATCTTTGCTCTGTTCATGTACCAGTTAAGCCATGAATATCAGCAGAGTTGCAGCACCTGCTCTTCAGTTCATTGGACTCACCCAGGACAACTAAAAAGGAGATGACGATGGACAACACCCATCCTAAGGAACAGAGAGCATCTGCCACTGCAAGGAAGACAGGTCTATCCATTTGCCACATGGGATCTAAGTCCCCTCTCAATTAGAAAATCAGAGTATCACCACCACCAAATCCTCAAGATTGGAGAATGAACAATGGACTAAAGTAAACTTATTATTATTCTATTATATACTTATTATTAGTCTAGCAATGGAAATACTTTTATCATTGATATAAAGGTAGTGGCCACAAGAGATTCTGTGGGGAGGGAGAGGGAAGAATAAGTGTAACATGGGGGCATTTTTGGGACATTGGAATTGCCTGCATGTCATCACAATGATGGAAACAGGACATTATACACATTTTGCATAACCTAAAAACTTATGTGGGGCAAAGCGTAAAGTATAATGTAAACTATATACCAAGGTTAGTAGCAATGCTTCAGTATGTGTTCATCAGTGGTAACAAATTACTACACTAATGAAAGATGTTGTTAGTGTGGGAAAATGTGTGTGGGGAAGGGGGGCACATGGGAATCCCCTATGTTTTTTAAGTAACTTTTATGTAATCTAAGCCTTCTTTAAAAAATTTTAAAAATTTTAAAAAAACTTTAAAAAATTACCAATATATGAATGTTCATCTTTTACAAGGTGTTAAGAACATGGATATACACAGGAAAATTAAAACTAATGTAATTAATGGATGATCACTAACCGGATAAGGACTCTTTTAGCAGCAATGACAAAGAAGATATTGTATCAGTTCTAAGAGACAACAATAGGATGTATAAAGATGTATGGAATTTTTTCTTTCAGAATTATGAAAATGTTCCTAATTGACTGAGATGATGACAGCACAACTCTGTGATGAAAATGAAAACAACAGAGTATACACTTTGAATGGTTTAACTAAAAACCTGGGGTTGTGTACAGGGAATCCAGTGTCGGAAGTGGAGTGTGGTTAATGGGACAAATATGAGAAATTTCTCTCATGAACTACAACAAATGTATAATAATAATAAAGGGTGTTAATAATTTTGTGGCTTGGGAGAAATACTCCAAATATAAGATATAGGCTATAGTTAGTAGTAATATTTGATGATGCTTTTTCATAGTTTGGAACAAATCTTTCACAACAATGCAAGGTGTTGATGGTGAGGATATGATGGAAGCCCTATGTGATAATATGCATATTTGTTTTGTAAGTTCACAACTTTTATGATACATTTATATATTCATATTTATATATGAATGATGTACTTCAATAAAATTTTATTTTTAAAAAATAAAGTGGAGATACATGTGAAAAATCCAACCTATATAATGTGTAGACTACAGTTACTAGCAATATTTTAATATTTTTACCACAATGGTAAAGAAGGTACTACATCAATGCTAAGGGCCAATAATTGGGAAGAAATAAGGGGACTGTGATTTTTCCTTTTGGAGTAATGAAAATGCTCTGAAATGGACTGAGCTAATGAAATTAAGCTCTGTGATGAAGCTGTGAATCACTGAGTGTACACTTCAGAAAGGTTGTGCAAGGCAGGAGACCATATAATACAGTTAGCCCATTGTGAATAATGGACTATGGTTAATAGTAGAAATTTGAGAATGTTCTCATAAACTTTAACAAATATACAATATTAATACATGGTGCTAATAATAGGATGGTTTGTGGGAAAAATACAAGAAATAAAAGCTATGGATTATGGACAGCAGTAGTGTAATGATGTGTTCTTTCATCATTTGTAAGAAATCTGTCACAATAATGTAAGGTGTTGGTGGTTGGTTGATCTATGGGAATCCTGTATGGCATGCTTGATGGTTTTGTTAATGCACAATTTTGAACTTTTAAAAAAATTTTAAATTTTTATTTAATAGTCTTTTTTTTAAAATACATAAAATGTATCTTTTTTAAAGATACATTAAAAAATATGAGGTTCCCACATACCTCACACCAACCCAACCCCACTCCTCCCACACCAATCACCTCTTTCACTCATCCCACACCAACAACCTCTTTCATCAGTGTAGCACATTCACTGCATTTGGTGAATATATTTCGGAGCACTGCTACACTGCATGGATTATAGCTTACATTGTAGTTTACACTCTCCCCCAGCACATTCAGTGGGTTATGGCAGGATATAAATGTCCAACATCTGTCCCTGCAATATCATTCAGGACAACTCCAAGTCCTGAAAATGCACCCACAACATACCTCTTCTTCCCTCTCCCTGTCCTCAGCAACTCTCACAGTCACTGCCTCCACATCAATCCTACCAACCATTTCTTCCATTGCTCATGTCACAATAATTCTATAGTAGAATACCAGTAACTCCACTGTAAACCATATTTTATTCCTTCATCCTGTGGACCCTGGGATGGTGATGTCCACTCCACCTCTATATCAAGAGTGGGCTTAGATCCCATATGGCTAATGGATGTGATTCTCCCACTTGCAGTTGTAGACACTCTCAGTTCCCTGGTGTGGTGGTTGACCATCTTCATCCCCCTGATAGCTCACCTGAGTAGGTCCAATGAACTGGAAAGTAGGTGTTGCGACTCTGCTGAGACTCATGCCCAGTTCATAAATTCAAGTCTCCCGAATATACACCAACCCCAGCACCAACCACATATTCATTAAAAGTGACAGAAGAGGCATGTGTAGAAAGGTCACATCTGAGTCCAACTCCATCACACTCAGGAGCACAATTTCCAAAGTAGGGCCCACTAACAAGGCACTGAACTCCAGAGTCATCTGCCCTGACCATAGAACCTGTGTGTCTCCACTACCCTCAGAAGCACCAGTACCTGGAGGTGTATCTACTTTGGCTGTCTCTGGGATCCTGCTGAGACATGTGAAAGTGTGACCCCTCTGATGACCTCCCTACTCATTTTGAAGTCTCTTAGCCATAGAAACTCATTTGTCTTTACCATTTCCCCCTTTTATTCCAAGTCTTTTTCTAGTTGTATCACCAGCTGGTGATTGGTGGTAATCCCTTGGTGCCAGGGAGGCTCATCCCCAGGAGTCATGTCCCCTGCTGGGGGAAATGTAATGCATTTACAAGCTGGGTTGGGCTTAGAGAATGGCCACATTTGAGCAACATGGAGGCTCTCAGGAGGTAACTCTTAGGCACCCTGAAGCACACAAGCTCATAAACATAGTCATCAGTATCAAGGGCTCTTTATTGGACCATCCTTCTTCACTGGTCTTTGCCCTTGCACTTGGGGAATTGTTGCTGTTCCAATCGGCAATGTGACAGAGTTCCCCCAAATGGGAACTCAGCACTCCCTCAGTTGTCACGTGTAACTCTACCTACTGTGACAATACTCAATGAATATCTGAACATTTTTATATATCCTATATAAATTCCCTGGAAAACTCCCTCCCAACCCTGTATCCCCTATCAATGACACCCCTCACCAGTGCTCCACCTCTGCCATAGTTGAATCCCTCTGTGATCCAAAACTTCTTCAGAAATGAAGCCTAACATATTGCCAAATTCAATTAGTAGGAAAATGAAATAGTAATGATAGGTTTAAAGGTTAGAAATAGAATACATACTAACTTAGAAAAACTAAAACAAAGAATAAATTGGGGTATTAAAATGAAAAATATCATAAAACTTTGTTTTTGATGTTTTAGAATTCTCAACTTTAAAAAATATAAATTTACTTTTCCTAGAGTTTCATAAAGATGGATCAAGCAGCATATAATTTAAGCCTATCTTTGATTACCATATTAGTTTTTAGATTCATCAATTTTTTTTCATTTCCTCACATGACGATGAACATTTGTTCATATTCAGTGTTTTACTATTATGAATAAGGCTACTACTAAATATTTTAAACTCTGGGTGAGAATATATGTTTTTATTTATTTTTGATAAGTATTTAAGCATAGAATTGCTGGGTTTCTAGGAAGTTTTTAGGAAACTATAGTTACTTCTAAACTGGTTGTACCATATAATATTGGCATCAATAGGGTATGAGAATTTCAATTGCTCCAAAACCTCTCCTATACTTAGTAACGTTGGACCATTGAATTATTCCCATTCATACGAATTTGTAAGGTTATCTCATTGTAGTTCTTCTTTTTTAACAAATTAATTTCATTGACACATATTAATAAGCATATAATTTATCCAAAGTGTAGAATCAATGGTGTTTGCTTTAATCACATATTTGTTCATTCACCATTTCAATCATTATTACAGCATTTTAATTATTTCTGTAATAATAATAAACAAAAAAACAGACAAACAAGAAAATTCCTCACCTCTCAATCTCTCTATGCTTCCTTCACTGCACAGAGCTGCAGTTTCTGGTTATTCTATCCTATGTGTATAATCAATGGCCTTAATATAATCACAATGTTGTATCTTCATCATCACAAAAGTTTTAGAGCAGTTTCTTTATTCCAAAAAGAAAAACTCCACACCCCTTAGCATTCCTTCCTTTGACCTACATAACCACTAATCACCTTTCATCTTTATAAATTAATTTATATTTACATTTTATAGAAATGGAATCATATACTGTGTAGTATGCTGTCTGGTTTCCTTCATTTAGTATGTTTTTTTGTCTGATACTAACACTTTGTACTATAAACTTTTATTTGTTCAGCTTCAAAGGAAAATAGTCTTATATATGCAATTCTACTGGTATTCATATTTCATGTAATATATTTATATTGTGCATTATAGATGCAGTTCATAATAAGACAAACATAAAGTATTTGTCTTTTTGTGTCTGGCTTGCTTCACTCAACATAATGTCCTCCTTCTCACTTCTACAGAAAATTCCATCATGTGTACACGTCACAATTTGTTCCATTCATCACTTCATGGATATCTCAGTTTTTTCCAACTTTTGGCTATTATGAAAAATGCTGCAATGAATATCGGAGTACAGATATCTATTAGAGTCACTATTATCAGTTCTTCTGGGTATATATCTAGCAATGGTATTTCTGGGTCCCATGGCAAGCCTATATTCAGCTTCCTTAGGATGTGCATATCACATCCTCTCCAGATGTGCAGTCTAGAGGGGGTAGACTTCAAGTAAACAGAACACGGGACAGGAGGAATCTTCAGCACTCCCACCACAGCCCATTCTTCCTCACCACTCCTCTCCATAGATTCCAGTGCCCAGGTCCTTGGTGGTAAATCCACTGTGAAGGGTTCTTTTTGTTCGCTTGTTTTGTTTTGTTTGGGAGGCACCAGATACCAAACTGGGACCTCCCATGCAGGAAGCAGGCACTCAATCATTTAAGTCCCATCCAGCTCCCTGAGATTGTTTTTGTTTGTTTGTTTTTAAATTAATTTATTGAAGTGTATCACCTCCACACAAGCATATGTCAACAGTAAGTGTATGGTAATAGTTGAGAACTTACACAACAAACATACATAACATCATACAGGACTCTCATAACTCACCCTACCACCAACACCTTACATTGCTGCTCAACCTTTATAACTAATGATTAAAGAGCATTGTTAAAATATTACTACTAACCAAAGTATTTTCCCCCAACCCTCCCTATTATTATCTTTATATCATTTATATATGAACATACATAAACAATTAAGTGTATAGTAAAAGTTATGACCTTACAAAGCAAACATGCATAATGTCATACAGGGGTCCCATACATCAACCCTCCACCAAAACCTTGCATTGCCATGAGACATTTGTTACAAATTATGAAAGAATATTGTCAAAATCTTATTACTAATCATGGTCCTTGTCTTACATTTGGTGTGTTTTTCCCATAACCTAACCTGTTATTATTGTTGAAATATGTTTTTTATGACAGGAGTTGTAAACTTATAAAACAATCATGCACATGTGCAGAATTCCCAAACAACACCCCTCCATCAACACCCCACATTGTAGGGGAACATTTGCTACAGATAGGATCATATCATCTGATTGTTGCCATGTCCACAGTGTACATTTGGCTAACATTTTCCATACTGCCTCATTATCAACGCAGTACATCTTTCACATAGATACAAGAATATTATGTTATTAATGCTAACTGTAGTTATATCTTTCCCATGCTTCTCCACATTCCCAACACCCTGCGGTAGTGATGTACATTTGCTCTAGCTCACAAAGGACACTCTTGCATCTGTACCATCAACTACAATTTTCACCCACCTCTTGGTTTACTGTTTGCTATGCAGTTCCTAGATTATTCTCTAGCATTCTGTCAATTGGCATTTACACACCTATACTACCATTTTCAGCTGCATCCCCATTTATAAAATAGCTGTTACTCACTGTTCACTCACCATTCACTCTAATACATTTCCACACTTTCACAGTAAAGCTAATTAAAACTTCTATATACATTAAACATCAATAGTTCATCTCAGTCCTCCTCTTATCTTCTTTAAGAATCCACCACCTACCACCAGGTCTTGAATACTTTCCTGCAATTTTTACTAGAAGTTTTATGGTTCTTGCTTTTATTTTTAGGTTTTTGATCCATTTTGAGTTAATTTTTGGATAAGGTATGAGATAGGGATCCTCTTTTCTTCTTCAGCCATGGATATCCAATTCTTTCAACACCATTTGTTGAATGCAATTTTCTGCCCAACAGCCTGTGTCAGTTTGACAGGCTAGTCAAAAATCACTTTACCATATGTGTGAGGGTCTGTTTCTGAGCCATCATTTTGGTTCCATATGGTTTATGTGCTTGTCTTTATGCCAGTACCATACTGTTTTTACCACTATAGCTAGGTAATATGATTTAAAGTCCAGAGATGAGTGTTTACTTTTCCTTTTCATGATGTTTCTGGCTATTCAAGACCCCTTACCCTTCCAAATAAATTTGATAATCATGTTTTCAATTTTTTTTTTTAATGCTGGTGAAATTTTTATCAGGGTTGCATTGAAACTTTATATCAATTTGAGTAGTATTCACATCTTAATGATATTTAGTCTTCCAATCCATGAGCATGGAATGTTCTTCCAGTTATTTAGGCCTTTTTTGATTTCTTTTAACATTGGCTTGCAGTTTTCTGAATACAAGTGCTTTATATTCTTGGTTAAGTTTATTCCTATTTGAGTTTTATCTGTCATATTTTATTTTCACCACTCTTTTTGAAACCTTTAGTTACAAATATTTATATAACCTTCATTTCTAGACTCTCTTCCAGGCCTCTCTCTCCCATATTTTATTTTCAGGCTCTAGCACACCCTTTAGTATTTCCTGAAAATCTGGACTCTTGCTTAGAAATCCTCTCAATTTCTGTTTATCCATGAATATTCTAATCTTGCCCTCATTTTTGAAAGACAGTCTTGCTGGATGTAAGATTCTTGGCTGGAAGTTTTTCTCTCATAGTATCTTAAATATATCATATCACTGTCTTCTTGACTCCATGGTTTCTGGTGAAAAATCAGCACTTACTCTTATTAAGTATCTCTTATATGTTACGTATTGGTTTTCTCTTGCTGTTCTCAGAATTCTCTGTCTTTGACCTTTGACATTTTGATGAATATGTTTCTTGGAGTTGGTCTATTTGGAGTTTTTTGGATAGGAGCAGGTGGTGCCTCTTGGACATGGATATCTATGTCCTTCAATAGGGCTGGGAAATTTTCTGCTGTTATTTCTTCAAATATTCCTTCTGCCCCTTTACACTCCTCTTCTCCTTCTGGGACACCCATGACATGTATGTTTGCATGCCTTTTGCTGTCATTTAGTTCCCTGACACCTTGTTCAATTTTTTCCATTCTTCATTCTTTCTTTTGTATGTTCACTTCAGACACCATTTCTTCAAGCTCACCAATCCCTTCTTCTGCCTCAAGTATGCTATTATATGATTCCAATGTTTTTAAAATTTCATTTATTGTGCCTTTTATTCCCATAAGATTTGTTATTTTTCTTGTATGGTTTTAAAGTCTTCCTTGTGCTTATCTAATATCTTCTTAATATTCTTAATCTCTTTAGCCACCTCATTCAAAATATTAAGGAGATTTGTTTGAACATCTATGATTAGTTGTCTCAACTCCTTTATGTCATCTGGAGGCTCATCTTGTTCCTTTAACTGGGCCTCAGCTTCTTGTTTCTTGATGTGGATTGTAATTTTTTTAGGGGGGTCTTGGCATCTGGCCTCCTAGATTTTTTACTCTGGGTAGAGTTTTTCTCTTTAGTTTAGGACTTCATGCCCTTTCTCCCTTGCTGGTTGTGCAATAGGAGGCAAGGATGTAACTGGTGCTATAAACTGTGGAGGCTCAAGCTGGCCTCATCGTCCCAGGTATCGATGAAGCTTCTCCCAACTTTCTCCTTTCCCAGAGGTAAGGACAGATTCACAGCTGTGTGGAATAATCCAAGTTGTCCAGGCCTAGACTGTAGTTGCCCAGAGAGACTGATGAAGCTTCACACCCCTTTCTCCCCTGCCTGAGACAGGGATGGAGCTGCAGGTGTGGGCAGCAATCTATGTTGTGTGGGTCCAAGATGACGGCAGTTGCCCTGGTAGACTCCTGATTATTTAGTTTGTGCCAGCGAAAGGTACCCACAGTTACCTGGATAGGCTGGTGCAGGGCCCACCAGCTTTCTCCCTGCCAGAGTTGGGGCTGAAGCCTAACCTAGGGCTGCAGGCTGATCTGGGTGAAAGAAACTGGTTCCTACCATCACTTTGATTTTTAGTCAGCCCAGCTTCCCCTCATGCTGGGGGTGGAGTTAAAATCGTGGCCACTGGTCTCTTTCTGATGTGAACAGATTCACACCCCAGCTGTTCCCAGGGTTATCTCTTAGCCATCTGAGTCTACCAATCAGTAGTTGAAATCTCCTCCTCCCCTGTTCTGGGGAAATGGAGCTTCCAATTCCAGCCACAGAACAACTCCTGGGGCAGCTTGCACTGCCAGAGGAAGAAAATCACCGGCCTCCATGGCTTGACCGGTAATTTCCCAGAGAGGCTGGCTCAGATCCCCACAGCCTCCTCCCTGCTAGAGGTGGCACTGGGGCCTAGGCTAGAGTTGCAATATGATCTGGATGGAAAGAAGCCGGTCCCCACCAGCACTGGAATTTTCAGTCTGCTCCGTTTCCCCTCATGCCAGGTGCAGAGTTAAAATTGCAGCTTCTGGCCTCTTTCTGACCTGGACAGGCTCAAACTTCAGCTATTTTCAGGATTATACATTAGTCTGATGAATTTACTCATCAGTACCTGAAGTTGGTGCCCAGTTGCCTCTTCCTTCCCCATTTTTGGGAAGTGGAGCTTTCAATTGCAGCTATAGAACAGCTCCCAAGATGACTTGTGCTTCCGGTGGAGGATGGTCACCGGCCTCTGGGGCGTGGAGCCTCTACTTATGAATCTTCTCTGCAGACGGGCATCTCCTCCTTTCACTCCTTCAAGGATGTTGCAGGATGCTCTTCTGGCCTCCTGAAGCCCACAGACAGGTGCTTCAGCTGGCTTCAGAGAGCTCTGGGTGTATGCTTACTGCCCTGTAGCAGGAGCGGACTCTAAGAACTCCTTACTCTGCCACCATCTTGCTGGTAGTCCCAGATTGTTTTAATATCTTTGAATCACCCTCCACCCAATGATTATGTTTTATTAACAGTAGTAGGAATCTAGAGACACCCTAGCTCAACTACTCTTATCTCAGAAACACCAAGTCCAGATTCCAGAATTGAGCTGAACAATTATTTTAGGGCGTGAACCTTTGAGAAGTCTGAGTAACAGAACCAAATTCCATTTATCTTATTCTAAGAATCTCTTTTTAACCTAAACTGTCATTACTCCTGAAGTAGAAAAGGCAGTTATTTAATACTTTAATTATATTGTTTCAATGTATTAGTGCAATATATCTAGGACATATGCATCATCATAAAGTTGATGATGATAAAATGTATTTTGATAATAGCACCTGCATATTTGCTACAAATATTTACCAGTTTAAATGACGAGTCCACATGTAGGAAAATGATTTTTAAAAAGGCTTTCATTATGTGCTTTAATAATAAAGGTCTAATGACCAAAATAAGTTTTAAATGAATACTTTCAGGTTCTTTACTAATAAAATTTTTAAGTCTAACTTCCTTTTAATTTTCTTCCTGGTGGACCTCTGGTCTATGAAGATGATGACTTTTATATTTCTGCAACTAAGCAGCATTTTAAAACTCAACTGAGTTGTAAGAAGAAAATTCACAGAGTTTGAATGTCAGAGATACTTGTAAAAGAAATATTTAGAGTACACAATTTAAAAGATTTGCTAATTTATGTTAATTCCATATGAACAAACATAAGCAAAAATTTTTTTAATTTGCCTCCTTTTAAAAGAGATGCTGTTTATCACTGCCTTGCCTTTTATCAGGTATACCAGTTTTTCATTTCTATCAGTAATCTAAAAAACTATTTTAGCAACATTGTTATAACATGCAAACTAATAGTTATTTCTAATGTTATTAGGGTACTTATAAAGAATATTATTTAATATACTTCTTATCCTGGCCCATAAGTCTTTAACTTTACTCAACATATGAGTTCAGTTTTGCAACCCTGGACAAGTTACCCAAACTCTTACTCAGTTTGTCTAAAGAAGGGAAGACAGAATTACCTGCTTCAAAAGGCCACAATTAGGAAAGAGGAGTCAAACATGAAAAACACCAAGAAGCACAGAATCTGACACATAGCAGGCCAAGAGAAATGCCTTTCTTTATCATCATCATCATCATCATGTCATCATCTGTAGTCATCTATTCCTGTGAATTGATATATTCTTAGCCTAAATTTTATTTTTTAATATGGAACCATTCCAATTTCTGAAAGCACTAAGTTATAAATTCCATGTTTTATTTTCTCATGCTACAAACTTTTCTTTTCTCTTTGAAATTAGTTAATAAACCTTATTAAAATAGTCTTCTATAAAAGAATTATTTAATAAAGGCCATGGGCATATTTTAAAAGTTGTTCAGACATTTTCCCCTTTATTCCTCCTGGAATAGGCTATAAACCATGATAGAGAAATTTCCTACCTTACAGAGATTTTAAAATTTATACTCTGTATGTCACTAAATCTTTTATCAGAATTGATTTCTCCAAACAGTTATACATTGATTTTGCTTATCTTTTCACAAGTCTATTTTTTCCAATTATTTCCAATATTTAAGAAAATGTGGCATTGGTGTGGAGAAAGTGGCCATGGTGGCTGCTGGGTGTGGGGAATGGGAGGAAGAGATGAGATGTGGAGGCATTTTCGGGACTTGGAGTTGTCCTGGATGGTGCTGCAGGATCAATTACCAGACATTGTAGATACTCTCATGGCCCGCTGGATGGAACGTGGGAGAGTGTGGGCTATGATGTGGACCATTGACCATGAGGTGCAGCGATGCTCAGAGATGTATTCACCAAATGCAATGAATGTCTCATGATGATGGAGGAGAATGTCACTACGAGGGGAGTAGTGGGGAGTGGGGGGGTATATGGGGACCTCATATTTTTTGAATGTAATATTAAAAAAATGAATAAAGACAAAAAAAAATAAAAATGAATAAACGTACTTAAATAAATATATTTGCTGTGGTATAGCAGTGCTCTAAAATGTATTCACCAAATGCAATGAATGTGCTTCAATGAAGAAAGAGGTTGTTGATGTGGGAGGAGTGGGGTGAGGGGGGTGGGGTATATGGGAACCTCATTTTTTAATGTAACATTTTTTGTCATCTATGTATCTTCAAAAATACCATTAAAAATAAATGAATAAAAATTTAAAAATAAATATAAGACATACAATGACGTATTAAAATAAATTATTCAGTAGGTATAGCTCAGTGGTCGAGTGCCTGCTTTTCATAGACTAGGTGCTAGGTTCAGTCCCCAATATCTTCTAAAAAATAAAATAAAATAAATGAATTATTTGCAAAAGCTTAAATATGTATATATATATTTTTGCTTCACTTTACTTTTCATGAGAATTTAGACTAAGAAACCCAAAGCTTTTGCAAGTTCCATTTCCAACTTCTTCCACAGTTATAAAATTCTGAATTATTTAAAATTCTTTTTGTTTTAAAGCCAGATAGTTAATATTATAGGAGATGACAGTCATGAGGCAAGCTGACACGAACTCCCAGGGATTTGAGAAACTGATCACTTTAGTTGAGTTGAATGATCCAATTCATGGGGATTTTAATCTGGAATTACCCCAGGTAAAGAAATATGTGTTCTTTAAGGACTTGAAATTATGTTTGCATTTTTAGTCATGCTTGGAGCTCTTATTTCATCTTTTCCCGCAATTTCTTTCTTTTTTTAATCATTTTTTATATAGCAACATTCAGGCTGTGAAAAAAGCAACAAGACCCAGAAACCCAGATCCATAAATAATTTGAAAAGAAAAAGAAGTATGCATGGGAGGGTAAGGGGACACCAGAGGCCAAGCACACAGCCTCATGAAATCAACACTCTCTAAGCAGGCCTTATTTGGGAATATAGGATAATCTATTTCCCCAATATAACAGCTTTACTCCTTTATATTAAGAGTTCTCTACTCAGGATTCTTCTACTCATTTTATTTAAACTTATAATTTTCAATGCACCCATTAAATATATCTCTCAGAGACTTCAATCTTTTGACTGTTCATATGCTATTTACGCCCTGAGTCCCGACAGAGTTGCAGCCAATTCCTACTCTCCAATTCTTTGCGCTTGCCCTGGACAACCAACAAAATGATGGACAAGCTCCCTCCCAAAGCACAAGATGTATAACTGCAAACAAAAGAATTCCTTCCATCTGTCCCATAATATCTAAGTCCCTTCTCAACCTGAATTGATTGGAATGGACATTGTTCCAAATCCCTCACAACTGAGGAATGAGCAAACGTAAGGGGAGTGGGTAATCACGGATCAAATTAGATTTATTGTTATTGTAGTTATTATCTTGTGGTAACAGAAGTTAAAACATTGATATAAAGATAGTGCATGCCAGGGGTCCAGAAGTAGGGGAGGGTTGAATGGGTGTAACACAGAACCTTTTCAGGGTAGTGGCATTGTGGGGTATAAGACTGCACCAATGGACACATGACTATGCATTCACCAAAGCCTGTAAAACTGTACAGCACAAAGTAAACCATATTGGAAACTATAGACTTTGGTTAGGAGCAATGCCTCAATATTGGTTCATCAATTGTAATAAATATACCACAGTAATGTAATATGTTAATAATAGGGGAAACCATATGTGTATGTATGTGAAGGTTATAAGGGAATTCCATATACATTTGGTGTAACTTTTCTGTAAATCTAAAGCTTCTATAAAAATAATAAGTTTATTATTACAAAAAAATTTGTAGAGGAAATGCATTTTATATATATGGTACTAAAATAAAATTCTTTTTAACAATCCATGATCATCACAACACAGAGAATCCCAAGTTAAACTATGGACTAAAGTTAATAGTTCATTTATAAAAAGTGTGCTTTCATTAATTATAATAAATGTATCACACCTATGCAAGGTGTTAATAAAAGGGTGGTTTATAGGAATTTTGTATTTTATATATGATTACTCTGTAAAGTCATAACTTCTAAATAAAAAATAAAAATCATTAAGACACATATCACCCAATTTTAACATGTAAACCTCACTTTCATCAATTCTTGGTTCAAACAAATAAACTGTGAAAAGAAATATGAGACAAATTGGAAAACTTGAAAAGGTGCAATGATATTAAGGAAATATTGTTAACATTTAGATGAAATACTGGTATTTTAGTTAAGTTTAAAAATTGTCTTATATTTTGAAGTATATTTGGAAAGGCTTACCGATAAAACAATTTGGTGACATATTCCCTATAGTTAGAAAATCCAAAAAAAAAAAAAAAAAAAAAAATCTAAACAGAGCTACTAGACCTGATAGATGAGTTCAGAAAAGTAGCAGGACAGAAGATTAATAAGCAAAAATCAGTAGTGTTTCTATACAATTCTGTTGAGAAATCTGAGGAGGAAATATTTTAAAAATTTATTTATAAGGCAACTAAGAGAACTATATATTTAGGAACTGAATATTTAGGGCATAAAGGACCTGTATTCAGAAAACTACAATAAAATATTGCTAAAAGAAACTGAAGAAGGCTTAAACAAATGGAAGAACATTCTGTGGTCATGAATTAGAAAACTAAGTATCTTTAAGATGTCAATTCTACCCAAATTGATTTACAAATTCAGTGTAATCCCAGTAAAAAAATTTTTTGCAGATGTGGAAAAACCAATTATCAAATTTATTTAAAAGCATAAGGGGTACCAAATAGACAAAAAAAATCTTAAAAAAGAAAAATGAAGGTGGTGGATTCTCATTCTAGACTTTAAAACATATTATTTAGTTGCAGTGGTAAAAACAGCATGGTACTGGCTTAAGGAAAGACAGACAAATTGACCAATTGAACCAAATAAAGAACTCAGAAATAGACCCTCACATCTACAGTCCAGTGATTTTTGACAAGCCAGACTTTAGACTGGGCAGATTTTAGACTGGGCAGAACAGTCTATTCAACAACTGGTGCTGTGAGAACTGGATAGCCATATCCGAAAGAAAGAAAGAGGACCCCGATCTCACACCTTATACAAAAATTAACTCAAAATGGTTCAAGGACCTAAATATAAAAGCTACAGCCATAAAACTAGAAGAAAATGTAGAAAAACATATTCAAGATCGTGTGGTAAGCAATAATTAAACCTTACACCCAAAGCTTGAACACTGAAAGAAAGGCAAATAAATGGGACCTTCTCAAAATTAAACACTTTTGTTCTTCCAAAGACTACCAAGAAAGTAAAAAGGTAGGCTACTCAGTGGGAAAAAAACATTTGGAAACTATATATCTGATAAGGGTTTGATATTCATGTTATATAAAGAAATCAAACAACCTAGTAATAAAAAGAATAGCAACCCACGAGGACCTGCTGGCGTGTTCTGGGGGTGCTGCCTGGGACCCCGCAGGGCAGGAGGGATGTGTGGTCGGATGTTGGCATGGGGCAGCAGCAGGAGCACTCGGCCCAGCACCCAGGGCCCCCACCTGTGTCCCCACCCCATGGGAGTGTTTTGGCTGCCATGCACTTGCCCTGGGAATCATTGCATGGACACAATTTCATTTGTCTTGGATATATTTCTTGGAGTAGAATTAGCAAGAATTATGGTTCAAGTGCATGGATGCTAAGCCCATTCATTTTGGGTGAAGGATGAACATGGTAGGATGATGGGCACAAGTTTAAATTAAAAAGACATTCACAAAAAAACACATTCCAACATTTTAAAGACTGAAATTGTGAAGTGCGATTTCTGAACAAGCACCAGAGATGGCTGAACCTATAGTGAGGTCAGAGGGATGGGGAGAAGCACAGAGGAAAGAGGGGGACACCCTGCCTCCCCCTGCTCTGGATCTCATGTCCTCCTGCGTGGCCGTCGCCAATGCTCAAGGCACAGGTTTCAGAAGCCAGGCCATGTGATCATAAGGTGTGGCCACTTCCACATCCTCCTCACTGCCCACAGAAAACAAAATAGTTAAATATAGCGTAACATCACCACTCCTGCAAGACAGTTCTTCCTCCATCCTTGAGTTGAAGAGCAAAGACACACAAGGAGAGACAAATTAACAAGTTTATTTATAATGATCCACATATATATAAGCTATCTACATCACATAGGGAAGATAGAGAAGGGCCCGTTCAGGCAAATGGGTATGGGGTAACAAGAGGTAACAAGAGGTAACAAGAGGTAACAAGAGGGCTTCCTGCCATTTCCAAGAAAAAAGGCCCAGAGTGTGGGTCTGCCCTGTTATCACCCAAGCCAGGGAAAGCACAGTTGATATATGTGTAGATCTTTCTCCTACTCCCTATGTGGAAGTCCTCGAGTCCATGCAGTGAACTCTTGCCAGCCTCCAACACACACACACACACACACACACACACACACACACATTACACACACGCTGGGCCTCCAGCTTGCTGACAGTGAAGAGGTTGAGCCGGACCTGTCCAATGCTTCTTTCTAGACGTTCAAAGACCCTTGACGAGGAGACTGGCTGCACGCCGTTTCTGGGGGGCACTTTTTCTCTTTAGTGGTGGTGGAGACTGGGTCCTTTGTGCTGGAAGAAATACCTCTTATGAAGCCCTGGGTAGGTGATGGGGTGCCCAAAAGGAAAAGCTGCTACTTACCTTGCCCATACCAGAGGCACAGTCGCTTTAACCCAAGGGGCAGCAAAAGTGCCTCCAAACACAAGTATTTTCCCAGTGGTGCTGGCTCCTCTAAAGCCAAAGGGGAACCCTGGCTGGAGGGGCCTCAGGTGTTTTGACTTAAAGGGAGAAGAGAAGTTTTCCCCTAGAAATGTTCTGACTTTGGCCAGGTGGGCCCCAGGTGCCCTGCTGGAAGGAGAGAACACAAGGGCCCTCAAGCACAGGGGTGGTGCTGTCCCCTCCCATTACACCACATCTGTGCCCTGGCCAGGTGGATCACAGGTGCCCTGGTTGAAGGTGGAATTAAAAGGCCCCCCAGCTCTGGATAGTGTTGGCCCCTCCTATTGTCCCACCTGGTTTCTTGTGAGGTAGACTCCGAGGGCCCTGCATGGAGGTGGAAGCAGAGGTGTCTTGAACTACAGGCATGACACTGGTTCCTCCTGCAGAAAGTATGCTCTGGCCAGTCGGGCCCTGTGGAGCAGAAGTGGTGCTGGAGCTTCCACTTGGTCCTGCTCCAAAGGTGAGGGCTCCAGAAGTGGAACTGGGTCCCGGGGCAGATGCGCTGACCGCACAGCTACTACTTCCCATCAGGGTGCTGACTGGGATGCCAAATCTGGAACCTGGCGATGTCAATCCCACAAATGCTGGTGGTGGAACACCACCACTGGGTGGCTGGGCTGTGGGAGAACTGAAGCCTGCAGCTTGTGCTGAGGATGGCGACTTTCCCAACTGGAAGCAGGGGTTAAAGCTGTTGGCTCCCGGCTGCTGCCCGTTGGGGACCCCAAATGTGGGCTGAGGCGTGGTTCCTGGGTAAAAGGGAAGATTGTATGTTGGAGGTGGACCATGGACCAACGGTGCAGGCAAGCCAGTGGAGACTTGGTTTGAGGCAATGCTGCCATTGCATGGTGTGTTGTCAGTACCAGGACATGCCGCATAAAAGGGGAAGACATTCTTCCTGGAGACAGGAGCAGTCTGGAGAGAGCCTACAGCCTGGGGAGGAGGTGTGGTGTCCATATCCTCAGCATCAGAGGTAAGCCTGGCTGCTGAGCATGCAGAGGGGCTGCCTGCTGGGGTGTCGGCAGCCACAGGAGAGATGGGCAGGCCAGTGGAGACAGGAGCAGCCTGGAGAGAGCCCACAGCCTGGGTAGGAGGCGTGGTGTCCATGTCCTCAGGATCAGAGGTAAGCCTGGTTGCTGAGCATGCAGAGGGGCTGCCTGCTGGGGTGTCAGCAGCCACAAGAGAGATGGGCAGGCCAGCGGAGACAGGAGCAGCCTGGGGAGGAGGCGTGGTGTCCATATCCTCAGGATCAGAGGTAAGCCTGGTTGCTGAGCATGCAGAGGGGTTGCCTGCTGGGGTGTTGGTGGCCACAGGAGAGATGGGCAGGCCAGCAGAGATAGGAGCAGCCTGGAGAGAGCCCACAGCCTGGGGAGGAGGCGTGGTGTCCATGTCCTCAGGATCAGAGGTAGGCCTGGGCTCTGAGCATGCAGAGGGGCTACCTGCTGGGGTGTCAGTGGCCACAGGAGAGATGGGCAGGCCAGCGGAGACAGGAGCAGCCTGGAGAGAGCCCACAGCCTGGGGAGGAGGCGTGGTGTCCATGTCCTCAGGATCAGAGGTAGGCCTGGGCTCTGAGCATGCAGAGGGGCTGCCTGCTGGGGTGTCGGCGGCCACAGGAGAGATGGGCAGGCCAGCGGAGACAGGAGCAGTGGGAAAAGTGGCTCCCAGCTGCTGCCCACCAAGGCCCCCAAATGTGGGCTGAGGGGTGGCTGCTGGACCCAAGGGGAGGATGAAAACTGGGGTGGGTGTAGTGTTTATTGGTACAGGCAGGTTGGTGGAACCTGGGGCATTTGCAAGAGGTGTTTGTTTTATATTACAGTGAGCATGTTCAAAACGGAGGGAAGGCACAACAGGGCTGGGAGGATGCAAGAAAATAACAGCGTGGGAAGGGGGAGTGGTGTCCATGTCACTTTCACTGGGGACCGAAGCAGGCTGGGAAATCCCGTGTGCAAATGTGCTGGCTGGGATGGTGGGTGTGACCAGGGGAGCCGCTAGGGGCTGGCTGGTGAGGACAGGGATATGGGTGGAAGGGAAGGTGGGAGGGGTTTGTGAGAACAGAGGAGGAGAAACTATGCACATGGGTGCGGGTGATTGCTTTGCAGGAGTGGTGTGCTGGAAGGAGAGGGTTAAGGCATTAGCAGGAGTGGGGAGGTCAGAAACAGATGTTGCAGCCCTGAGCGAATGTGAAGGTGTGGCAGCCTCGAGAGGATGAGGTGCTGTGGCCGCCGTGGGTGGACAAGAAGCCGAAGGTACAAGGGCAGAGGGGATTGGTGGCCTGGCAGGCAGGTCAGCCAAGGCAGTGGCCGCTGTGGCGGTGGTAGCTGGGATTGGCCCAGTGACTGGGGCTTGGCACAAGGCATCTGTAGTCTCCCCCAAAGGCAGAGAGGGAGAACTGGCAGGTGCAGGGACACTGCTCTCTGCAGAAGCCTCTCTTCCACCTTCCTCGGCGATGCCATGGCCCTGTTTTGGCTCAACCTTCTCTTGCCAGCATGAGCCTCCAGCTGCGGCTCTCCGAGGAAACTTCAGGGGTGGGGGCCGCTCACCTCCACCCCATGACAGTGGCAGCAGCAGTGGCAATGGTAGTGGCCTCCGTCTTTTCCGTTTACAGGGCCTGACGCTGGCTGGTGTGAGGAGAGGAGCGCTCCTTGACGGCTCAGCTGGACGGTGCTCTTCCTGCGTCTCCTCCCCTGGCTGTGAGCCTGGAGAGCTGCGGCCGTGGCTCCCCTCCAGCACCGCCTGTGGTGGTCTCTCTGACGGCAGCAAGCAGGAGGAGGATGCACCAGGGAGCCCTGCTGCCCCTGGACCGCCCCTTCCAGGAGGCAGGATGCTTCCTGCAGGCCTGTCCAAGCCCAGGATGGCCCAGCCGCTGACAAAGGAGCTCACAGACACCTGGGCCTCCTGACACCGGCTCTCTCCTTGTCCGTCCCTACAATGGAGATGCTTGTTCAGAGGTCCAGGACCACCCTGGAAGGACGTGACCACTTCCTCGGGCTTCAGGGGCCTGGATGGGGCCCAGACGCTTCCTCTGGTGTGGAGATCCCTCCTCTGCCCATCCTGCCCTCTGGTATCTCTGCAATCCTCCTCCTCCTTTTCCTCTGCTCGCTCTTCTCTGCCCTCTTCTGGGGCCCTCGGTCCACTTTCCTTCAGGTGAAGGGGTGGGAGGTGTCTGGATGGCTCCAGCCTCCTAGGGATGACCTGCTCAGGGGCCAAATCCAGAAGGGACAGTTTGCACCCTGGACGAGGGATCCTCACCACCCCAGAAGAGTAGCCAAACATCTTGGAGTTGCGCGATGACAGCACTGGCTTCAGACTCTCCCTCCCCAACACCGATGGCAGGACCCCCAGAGAGGAGCAGTGAGGGTTCCGGATGGGATATCTCCTCTTAGGGGCGATGTAAATCCCAGAACGTAACTTCATGGCATCCGGGCTGGACAACCTGTGGGCAGGGCCAGGGAGGGGTGCTGGGGCAGCGGGGCCATCTGGACGAGCCCCAGGAGAACTGTGGAGGGGATAAACAGGCGGGTGACTGCCGGGCCCTGAGCAGCAGCTGCAGGGCTGTGACTGAAGTCGGCTCAGGAAATTGCCCATGAAGAGCTACCTGTGCGCTGTCCAATCGAGGGAGTGGAGTGAGAAACTAGAGAGGTCAACTAGCTCCCAGCTCCTCCGAGGCAAGGACCGCACTGGCACTGTTGAGCTCCTGGCTTGAGGTAGAATCTGGACGTGTCACAGAGGGAGGGAATGTGAGGGGTGGGGGATGGGCAAGAGGAGAAGGAAGGGCAGTTGGAACAGGTGCTGCAGTGCAAACTGCTAGGCCCAGTGACCCAGACTCAGTGGTCCTCTCTAGCACCCCGGCATGGTCTGCAGCTTGGCACACCTTCTCCGTGGCCATCCCGTCAATGAATGTCACCAGTAGGGCGTCAGACTTTTCTGGAGAGGGCTCGCAATGCCTGACTTGCCCAGATGCTGCACCCCACAACATCCCTTCCTGGCCTAGCTAGGTTTTCTTTGCTTTTTGATCAATTGGGTGAAAACAATGCTGAAGCCTTGGAACCTTCCTTGGGTCATGCAAGTGTTAATGCCCAACCCAGGATTTGAACCCCAGCCTCTGTGATTCCAGAGTTCATTCATTTAACCACCAGGCGCTAGGGCCTCCTCCTCATATAGTGATTATGTATTACCATTTTAAAAAACAGTATTTAAGGTCTTTAGCACCAGGGCATGCCTATAATGAGCACATGCACTGGTGTACTAGGAGCAATTATTTGATTCACTTCAAGTTCACCTTCATCCATACTGGGCTACTTACGTCTCCTTAGGTGTGGGGTAGGAACAATGAGTTATCAGTGTAGCACCATTGGGTATTTCTTTTCTATTTGATCTTTGCTGCACCATTTACAAGGGAATATTCCATATGGATAAGAGGCCAGTTTCTCTGGCTCTCCTAGAATATGCCCAGCAAGGCATCTCATCCATGTTTCAGAAGCAAATAGGTCATTTCACGTTAATAGCCAAGCAGTATATTGGCTTAAAGTAGGATCAGCACAGTTTGATCATTGTGAGCAAGCCAGTTGGTCCACTCTTCACTACACATTATTGGCCCCACATGTAACTTTAGAGATTCCTCTGCCCAAGAGAGGAGACTTGCACATTATTTTTAGTTAAGGTGTAGCCAACTGGATCAGGATAGGTTTTGATTCTCTTACCATTGGCCATATAAAGAGATAGTCATGGAGGAGCTGGAAACAAAGGTCAGTGGGAACCCAGAAGAGAAAGGAAAGGATATCACCACATGTTGGGATAGTCAAGGAACCCAGGTATGCCGGGCAACCAAAATGCTCCCAACCAGGGAGAAAGCAAGCCTTCTAGCGTCTGTATGGGGGCATTTTGGGGACGTGGAGTTGTCCTGAATGATATTGCAGGGACTGATGCAGGACATTATATATTCTGCCATAACTCACTGAATGGACTGGGGGAGAGTGTAAAGTACAATGTAACCTATAATCCATGCACTGTAGCAGTGCTCCAAAATGTATTCACCAAATGCAATGAATGTGCCACACTGATGAAAGAGGTTGTTGATGTGGGAGAGTGGGGGTGTTGTGGTGGGGAGTCGGGTACAAAGGTAGCTCTTCTATTTTTTAACATAACATTTTGTTTGATCTGTGTATCTTTAAAAAAAAGGACAATAAAAAAGTTTAAAAAAAAAGACAAGCAACCCAAATTAAAAATGGGCAAAAGATTTGAATAGATATTTCTCCAAAGAAGAAATACAAATGGCAAAAAAAAAAAAAAAAAACCATGAGACAGAAATGGTAATTTCACTAGAGTGTTTAAATGGCAGATTATATCAGGCAGAACAAAGATTCAATGAACTTGAAGATAGGTTACATGTTATTCATTCGTTGGAGGAGAAGAAAAAGAATGAAAAAAAGTGAACAGATAGTAAGAGAATTATGGGGCACCATTAAATATATATATAATAGAGGGAGTCCAAAAGGAAAGCAGAAAAATATGAAAAAATATAGTTGAAGAAATAATATCCAAAAAGTTCCCAAATTTAATGAAACAAGCAAGACTATCAGCACCATTTATTCAACAGCATGTGCTCACTTAGTGTCTCTTTGTCACTCTTTAGTAATTCTCACAATATTTCAAACACTATCATTGTATTTATATCTGCTATGGTGATCTGTGAGCAGTGATCTTTGATGCTACTTTTGTAATTGTTTTGGGGCACCACAAACCACACCCACATAATATGGACAAATTTAATTGATAAACGGTGTATGAATTCTGATTGCTCCACTGACCAGCCATTTCCCCCAGCTCTCCCTCTCCTCAGGCCACCCAATTCACTGAGACAACAATATTGAGTTTAAGCCATTTATTTTCCCTATAGTGGCCTCTAGGAAAAGGAAGAGTCCAGCAATGTGGCAAACTTCATTGTCTTATTTTAATAATTTGCCACAGACACCCCAAACTTCAGCAATCATAACCCTTGTCAGTCAGCAGTCATCAACACTGAGGCTAGGCCCTCAACCAGCCTGGCTGAAGGCTTCAATGATGGCGACTACATTTTAGAAATAAAATATTTTTAATTAAAGGTATGTTCACTGTATTTTTTAGACATAATGTTATTGCACATTTAATAGAGCTATGGTATAGTGCAAAATAAGCTTTATAGGCACTGGGAAACCAAAAAAAAAAAAAAAGTGTAACCTGCTGTATTATCATATTTGCTTTACTGTGGCAGTCTGGAACCACACCCACAATATTTGTGAGGTACGCCTGTATAGTACAGTTGCTTGTATAAAGCCAGTTTTAAAATTTACCCAAGTCTCCCAAAGGTTAGGGAATGAATTTCAATCTGGAAAATTTTTTCATACTGAGTCTAAAAACAGGGAAGCTATTTCTGTACCTTTGAGGAAATTTGTGTTTGGAGAATACAAAAATATTAATTCTGTATTTTATCTGCATGTCCTGGATTATAATTTAGTCAAGCAAGATGGGGATGTAAATCTAAAGTCTTTTAAGGAAACACCTAGGGAACGAGATTAACACACAAGATCAGGAAAAGATAACACACCTTTTCATTCTCTGAGGGTTCTGAATTGGGGCCGGATCTTAAGGAAAGACATATATTTACACATTAAATGGTCAGGTGATGAAAAAGAAAATATGCTCAAACCTCAGCTGTGTTATTGTCTAAAACAACAATATATAAAACAGCCAAGGTAGAAGCTAATCTCAGACCAATAAGGAACTGATAGATGTTCACAGTTCTTATTTGCCTTGCAGTACACTAAAGCACAATGACAATCTATATGTTAAGAAAATTTTGAGAAGAGTGCACACTTGGGCATTACGTTCTACCCGAGCAGAATGCTTTCAATTAAAAGAAGAAAGTTTTACTTCCTCATCCTGAAAATAGTCTGCATACTCAAAATCCTTTTCTAAGATACCACAGGATTCTCCTCTAGGAAGCTAAATTTGTTTTTATTCAGCAAATTTCATGTACTTTGATGTACCCATACATTTATACTTACACATAAAAATTATACTTAAGAAAATAATGACAGTATTATTTGCAATTTTAAACTCTAGCCTTTTAAAAAGAATCTTTCAGGAATATTTTAAAACAATACATTGATTTTATATTACATAATTTGAAGGCCATTAAACTGAATTTATTTTTTAATAGGTAGAGATTAAAAACAAAATATAGCATTGTGACTTTTTTATTTTCACTCTGTCTCTCTTTGACCGCTAGCTTCTTTAGAACCTCTCAAAATTAAAAGAAAAAAGGATTACTAACAATACAACCAATAATATATGAAAAGTTTATTTAACCATACACTCCCCTGTATTATTACAACTTGTTTTTATTTTTAAAGATTTATTTTATTTATTTAGCCATCTCCCTCATTTGCGCTCACTGTCTGCTCTCTGTGTCCATTCATTGTGTGATTTCTGTATCTGCTTGTCTTCTCTTTAGGAATCACTGGGAACCAAACCCTGGACCACTCATGTTGGAGAGAGTCGCTCGATTGCTTGAGTCACCTCTGCTCCCTGCTTTGTTATGGCTCTCATTGTATTTCCTCTGTGTCTCCTTGTTGCATCATCTTGTTGCATCAGCTTGCCATGCCAGCCCTTTGGGCCAGCTCGCTGTCTTGCTCATGTTCTCTAGGAGGCACCAGGAATTGAAACCAGGACCTCCCATGTGGTAGGCAGGTGCCCAAATACTGGAGCTATAGCTGCCTCCCCATGCAGTATTTTTTAAAAGTCAAATTTCATGCCAAAAACCCACAGGTGACAAAATATCAAAATTTAAAATCAAAACAGGGTTCTGACAGTGCCTGGATTAGGGTGAGGTCAGGGTGAAGTGAGTGAGGCGTGTCACACAAGTGCACGGTTGGAGGGACCTAGTGGGGACCAGAGACTAGCCGCCAAAACCAGTGCGGTAAAGGTCCAGCCACCTCCCTACTCATTACATCTGCTTCCTGGCATGAGCCAGGCTTGGCCTGAGCCCACCACCACCACCTCTGCCCCCTTTGCCAGGTGCCTTCTTTCCAGTCTCTGCTCCATCCAGGGCTGGCTGGCACTGGTCTGGCAAATGAGACTTCAGCTGGAGACCCATGGGGAGTTTCTGAAGGTTTTTTCCTTTTTTCTTTCCTGAGAAAAAGGCCACACTCGTCAGATTTCTCCATGCCCTTCCTTCCTGTCCTGGAAACATCAACAGGATGCTGCAGCCGCCATCTTGAGACCCTGAGGACAAGGAGCCCAGCTGCCTGAGGCAGAAGGCAGGGGGATCCCAGTGCTCACCTCACCAAACCAAAGCCCGGCCTCACCTCCTCACTCCTCCTGGGTCAGAAAGATAACCTCTGTTTCATGAAGCCACTGTTAGTTAGGGGTTTTTGTTGCTTGCAGCCTAAAGTATTCCCAAGTAATTTAAAGTTCAGTGAATTTTATGGAATGATCTGGAAAATCTAGATAGAAGAGGTTAAAAAATAAACCCACATAAAGTCTCTCGACCTCAAAGGTTCACATCTGGGCAGGGACCCATAATCTGAGCTGAGGGCGCGGTCCATGTGCTTTAGTCTGGAGGACAGAGTTCCCGCCACCTGCCTTCCAGGAGCAGAAATCTGAGTGTTAGCCCCTAGGAAGGAGGGATTTGAAGTCCACCTCCTCACTCCCTGCCCAGCTGTCCTTGAGACTTCTGGAGTCCCATTCCTTCCTTCATCAGGTGGGGCTGTGGAAAGGCACAGACCCACGCCTCTCTGGGGCCTTCTCGCTACGAGCTACGGGTCCAGCAGGTCTGGTGGGGCCTGAGACTCTGCATTCCTAACAAGCTCCCTGGGGCACCGGTGCTGCCGGCCTGGGGACCGCACAGATTTTTTTTGAATTATGGAGAACGGCACTGGGCTGCGCGCTGTGGAAGCTGAGGATTCAGGTTGGCGCCAGGGTGGGACAGCGGCGGAGCTCGGGCGCCAGGCCCAGGACAGGAAGAGCGGCCTGGGGCAGGAAGCTGGCGGGCAGGCTCCGGGGCAGGGCCTTGCGCAGCCGCAGTGCGTCCTCAGGGCGGTCCCTCAGTTAGCAGGAAGTGTTTCAGGTTTCGTGGAGGAGACACCAGAAGGTCGAGTATTATTTGATAGGGTTGGAGTCAGCAACCCTGATGGTGCTGGGAGGGATTCCTCCTCGTCTTCCTCCACCGCGGGTTTGGGCGCCGCGAACCTGCAGCTGCAGCGCTTCCTGGAGGTGGAGACGCAGAGGCGGCGCTCTCAGCTGCTGGAGCATCAGAGGCCGATCTTCGTTGGAGAAGCGCATGGACTAGACTGGGCCAAAGTTGGACAATTGGGCTGAGGCCTGTTTTGTGAACTGCCTTGAGCACTTCATTGATACAATCCAATTCATCTTGAATCGACTGGAACAGACCAGAAATCCAAGCCAGTCTTCTCAGAAAGCCTTTCCGACCGATCTTGGCATTACCTCTTTGGAAAAGGAGGTACTTCAAGAAATGAGGAGCTGTTGATGGGGTGGTGGAAGAAAAGGCTACAGCGGGATTGGCTCTTACCTTTTATCACTCGTGGGACATCGTGTCATCTGAGCATGAACAGAGACCAGTTACTTTCGTGTGGGGCTTGAGGCTCATATATGTGCTTGGTTGCTTTTTTTAATGCTAATCTTGTGAAAATAACAGAGATGAATGCAAAACTCTACTAGATGCATATTACTGTCTGTGGGACTTCTTTTCTCAAAGTTCCATCAGCTGCTTCCTGTAACTTAACAGTGGGACCTCAGAGGTAACATTTGTCATTTGTGCCGATTCATTTCACATTTCTGGGGAGATTAATACACATTTTTGCATTTCAGAAAGAGCAGTGGTGGCTGCTGTAACTACAGGCCTTCTTATCCAGTAGTGTTTGAATATCAGTTCTGGGGAAAAAATTATGGAGTGTTCAAACTGTGCACCCTAGCTTTCTAGATCTCCCTTCCACAAACTATGATTTACTTAAAAACTTGTTTAAAGGATGGTCCCTGGACACAATATAGGTAGCTTAGAGTCTCAAGGCCTTTAGTTACAAAGGAATTTAGCCAGTGAGCATAATGTTCTTTACTATACAACCACAAGGAAGAAGTTAATTTAGTCTGTATTTCAGGGTACACAATTCAGATATATGTCTAAATTAGTTTTAAAGATTTATGCCAGTAAAAACTAACAGTGGTTTCATGTTGAGTGTATGCCTAATATAAATAAGTATAGATTTTAGTTGCTGCATCCTTTTCATCACTGAAATAAAAGCTTCCACAAGATTTTTTAAAAAATCATAGAATTGATATAAAATTAAGCCATGATGAGTTTGACAATTATTTTTATCAATATAGTTCTCCCTACCTGAAAATTTTATGCACATGATTTAACATACTTTGGTCTTAATGGTTTTCTCATAAATTATATTTTGTTTAATATTTTAAAAAAACATTAGCTCTATGTCTATGTCAGTTTCCTACTCCTGGTGAAACAAGTTACCATAACCCTATTGACTTAAAGCAACACAAATTTGTTATCTTGTAATTCTGGAGATCAGAGTCTAAAACTAGATGCATGGACTAAAGGAAAGGTGACAGCAGGGCTGGTTCCTGCCTTTCCTGCTTCTAGACACTCTTGTGTTCCTGCTCTGATGGTGCCATCCTTCGTATTCAAAGAGCATCACTCCAACCTCTGCTTCCATCTCCTCATCTCCTTTTCTGATGTTGACCTTGCCTCACTCTTATAAGGATCCTTGTGATTACACTGGATGTACATGAATAATCCAGGATAGTCTCCTCATCTTAAATTCCTTAATATAATCATATCTGCAAAGAACCTTTTGCCATTTAAGGTCGTATAGTCACAGATTCTATGGAGAACTTAGGAGAAACACTCTACTCTCTGCCACGATGTCAATAATTGTTATAAACAATTTATTGTATTGTATCATTTTTATCAATGATGCCAAAGTTTCAAACTTATAATCAAATCTATGCACTACTGTGAAAATTATTCCTTTGCTTTTATTCTTACAAGAATTCTTCTGCTAGAGGGCAAAAACCCTTTAGTATTTGAGAGATGTTTAGTATTTTTTTTAGCGGTATTTTAGTATTTGAGATGTGTTTAGCATTGAGAGGGCAGAGTTGAAACAAATTACAACTGACATGATTGACTAAGGGGAATGGTTTCTGGTCTCACCTAACCACACACACTCATTCACATGGTACTGTTCACCTTTGTGTATATCAAGAGGTTGGCTTGATTGCTGATGTGGGCAGGAATAAAGGTCAGCACCTCTGGCAAGTTAATTTTCTCCTAAAGCTTTTCTTCTTTGCTCAAAGAGGTTTTCTCTTCCCTGTTTTTTGTTCTGTTTACCTCAAATCACATTTTTTATTTCAGAAATGAAATTTTTGGATAGAGTTGAAGCTCGCTTTGTATACCTCTCCCCTTGCAGAGGTAATGATCTTCCTGCACTCTGCTTCTGTTGCTCTTGTCCATTTATTATTATGTACTTACAAGAATGTAGACAGTGCTGCTGTGACTACTCCTAACTTCGCATAAATGGTCTCATACAATACTTTTTCCTTGTTTATTTGTATGTGTAAAATTCACAATTTTTATCTACATTTATTTGTATTTTGAAAAGTGCTTTGATTCTCATAACCATAACCACAATCAAATTAATCACCAACGATTTCTCCCTGGCCTCTTTGCAGTCAACCTTTCTCCTACATCTCAGCGCCTGACTACCATGAACCAGATTTCTATCCCTACAATTTTACCTGAATAATATTTGATTATATAGATATAATTCAGCTATAAAAAGAAATGAAGTACTGATACATGCTACAACAGCAATGAATACCTAAAAGTTTACCCTAAATTAAAGAAGTCACGTACAATAAATTAAAGAAGTCGTATACAAATTATAGGATTACTTTTCTAGGAAATATCCAGATTTGACCAATTCATAGAGATGGAAAGCAGATTAGTGGTTGTCAGAAGCTGGAGGGAAGAGAGGTGTGGTAGGCTGATTCATGTACCCCAGAAAAAAATATATCTTCTTACTCCTAATCCATTCCTCTGGGTTAGAGCAAATTGTAACTAGGGCCTTTTGAATATGTTGTTTTTGGTTAAGGAGTGACCCAACTGAATGAGTTTGGGTCTTAATCCTACTGCCAGACGCTTTAGGAAGAGAAAGCCATGTGGAGTAGCAGAAGTTACAAGTCAGTGGAACTGAAGGAAAAAGGAGAGGGCATAGCCATGTGACAGCCACAACACTACCACAATGTTACCAGCCTCAGGTTGAAACAAGTCTTCTAGCTTCTGAAACCATGAAACAATTCCTATTGTTAAGCAACCCTTTGTGTGGTACTTGTCATTGCAACAGGGACATTAAGAAGGAGATATCTTTAGATTCTTTTACAGTGATGAAAATGTTTTGGGGGTAATGAGAAATGGTGGTTGCAAACCCTGTGAATGTACTAAATACTACTGAGTTGTACACTTTAAAAAGGTTGGTTTAAGTTATGTGAATTTTGCTTAGTTTAGAATAGACAATTCTAGTGTCCATCGAAGGAATTAGAGGGTGGCAAAAGAAAAAACAATGAGACTGCAGAGGAGGCTAAACCATAAATACAGGAGGAAGATTCTATGTTGTTTGTGTGGAGAGATGAGAGGGAAGATTAAAAATATTTTAGTGAACCAAAGTTGACAGAACTTTCTTATGACTTTTGTGAGGAGAGAAAATCTCAAGAAAACAAGTTTTCCCACCTAAGCCTCTGGCTGCCTGAAAGAGGGAATACTGGGAAGGGAACAAAATTTGAGGGAAATTCTGAGCACTGTTCAAACATGTAACATTTAAGATATATAGCATGGTTAGTCTGGGTATTCTGAACAATCAACACTCTTCACACAGACTGTTGGAAAAAGAAGGATGGAATTTACAATAAAAGAAGTACTTCAGTGATACATATGAACACATGTAAAGTTACTTTATACATATAAGTTATACATGTGTACATATGCATACAAAAATATGCATAATGGTCAGAAATGTTAGAAACTCAAGTAGAAAACAGCACCCGCTTAAAAAACATTGGTTTTCTTAGATTCAAAACAGAAATCATGAAAAATTTAAACCACAGAAAAGGAAAACATTCTCACCTTATCATCTGTGTCAGTTCCTGAAGAAATGAGGCATATTTAGTAGGATAAAATTTTAATAATCTACCTGGGTCTGAATGAATGGAAAAGCAGAAATAGAACATAAAGTAAGATCTTGCTATAGTAGGAAAAAGAGTAATTGATTTGCTATTTAGTTAAGTGCCTTTCATGACTTGGAGATATCATTGTCTGCTTATCTTTTAAGTTAGGAATCATTATTATTGCCATTTAAAATAAATAACTAAGTTTCAAAGAATTATCATACCCCAGGTCACACAAATAAATTCAAACACAGCCTAACACAGCTCAATCCTGAGTTTATAATTATTATGCTCTACTGCATACACTATCCTGTTTAAGCATTACCATACTTGCAGTGATTATCACTTTCTACAGAGGGCCTCATAGACAGGAACTATACCCGCTGTTTAGACTTCCACAACTTATTTAAAATTTGTCTGTCTTTGTTTAGTCAACTCTAAAATGTGAACCATTATGGAACTTTACATTTGGGGGGTTTATGTTGATTAAATTAGTTTATTCATATTAGAATAGTGCCTGGCACATAATCACCTTACAATTTCCTTTTGATTTAGTATACCATTATTGTGTCTCATTTTCATTCAAATATGTAGAAGAACTACACTTCACTAGTGAAGAAGAACTTCACTAATCAGCCCCATTTTATCACCAATTCAGTCACAATCCTATTTCAATCTTTTTTCTCTTTCCATCCCTCTAAGGGTAAACAAGGAGTCAGTACCGGTACAGGCCATTCAACACTTTCATTACTTACCTTGCTTCATCTCTCCTCTACATTAGCCACAGTTTCTCATCTGGTACCTGGAACAGTAACTTTGTAGCCTTTGCTCTTAGGAAATAAGATGCTCTCAGAGCAAATAAAAACATTTATAGTTTGCAAAATTGCTAAGAAGCTAACTCTCTAATTTTCCAGTAATCATAAGCCTTTAATAAATAAAGATGAATTTTGATGTTAATTATGCATGTTCCATTTAAAAATAATGGTTCATACCTCTTAATTCAAAAAGAGAGCATTTATATTGAATTGAGTACTTATTATAGTTTCCTGGCTTATCTGTTCTAAACATTCTTTCAGGAAAATTCTGTTTCCACTGAGAGTTGTCCACTTACTCTCTTTAATTTCTGTCTCATATTTATGAAATGTCTCTCTTTCTATGAATTTTATGATATCCACAAATGTTTACCAATAGTTTGTAATTTTGAATTGGTTTGGTTGATTATTTTATACCTTTGTGTTTACCAGTGGTTTTTATACCACCATTCATTGTGCTTGGGGTGCCACGTAATACATTCTGTGACAAATCACAAACAGTGTACAACGAAAATAAGAAATAAAAAGATCACAGGCCTGCACTTTAATAGAACTTTCTAAAATGAGAAAACTAATTTCAAACCAAGCTAAAGAAATAGTAAAGATCAGAGCAAAATAAATGGAATAGAAAAGAAGAAAAAAAAAGTAGAGACAGTCAACAAAACAAAAAGTTGGTTCTTTGTAAAGATCAACAAAATCGACAAGCTCTAATCTAAACTAACAAAGATAAAAAGAGAGAAGATGCAAATAAATAAAGTCAGAAATGAGATGGGTCACATTACCACTGACCTCACTGAAATAATAGAGATGAAAAGAGGTCATTTTGAACAATTGTTAGCCAAAAATTAGGCCATGTAGATGAGATGGACAAATTCATACAAAAATGAACTACCTACACTGACTCTAGAAGAAATAATGAGGTCAATAAACCAATCACAAGTAGAAGATTGAAAAGGTCATCAAAAACCCTCAAAGATGAAAAGCCCTAGGCCGGATTACTTCACAGGTGAATTCTACCAATCATTCAAAGGCAATCTTGCTCATACTCTTCCAAATAATTGAACAGGAAAGAACCCTAGCAAATTCGTTCTGTGAAGCAACATCACCCTAATACCAAACCAGGTATGAAAATACAAAATGACAGACCTATGTCTGTAATGATTATAGATGCAAAACTCCTCAACAAAATACTTGAAGATTCCAAAAACACATTAAAGACTTATGTACCACTATCAAGTGGCTTTTATCCCAGCTATACAAGGGTGTTTTAACACAAGAAAATCAATTACTGTAATGAACCACATTAATAAATTAAAAAAGGAAAATCATATGATCCTCCCATTTGATGCAGAAAAGACATTTGACAAAATACAGCATCCTTTCTTGATAAAAACACTCCAAAAGATAGGAGTAGAAGGAAGCTTTCTCAATATGGTAAAATGCATACATGATAATCCTACAACTAGCATTGTCCTCAACAATGAAAGACCTGAGAGTTTTCCTGCTGAGATCAGGAAGAAGACAATGATGCCCACTTTTACCTTTCTTATTAAATATTGTGCTAGAGCTTCTACCTAGAGCAATTAGGTTAAAGAAATGAAAATCATACATATAAGAAAGGAAGAAACAAAACTAACATTATTTACTGATGATGTGATCCTATACCTAGAAAATCCTGAAAAACACACAACAAAGTTACTGGAACCAATACATGAGTTCAGCAAAGTGGTGGGATACAAGACTAATATGCAGAAATCAAGAGGGTTTCTATTACACTGCTGATGTGCAATCTGAGAAGGAAATCAGAAAAAAAAAATTCCATTTAAAATAATAGTGAAAAGAATCAAATGTTTAAGAATGAGCCTAACCAAGTCAATAAAGGACCTGTATTCAGAAATCTACAAAGCATTGCTAAAAGAAACTGATGAAGACTTAAATAAATGAAAGGAAATTCCATGTTCATAGACTAGAAGACTAAATATCATTAAGATGTTAATTCTACCAAAACTGATTTAAAGATTCAATGCGATCACAATAAAATTCCCAACAGCCTTTTTTGTAGAAATGGAAAAGTCAATTATCAAATTAATTTGGAAGGGCAAGGAATCCGAAATAGCCAAAATCTGTTAAAAAAAAAAAGAAGTAAAGAAGTTGGAGGACTCTCACTTCCTGATTTAAAAGCATTATTTTTAGCTACAGTGGTAAATGCAGCATGGTACTCGCATAAAGACAGATAGGTTGACTGACGGGATGGAATTGAGAACCCAGGAGTGTACCCTCACATCTACAGTCAAGTGACTTTTGACAAGGCTATCAAGTCCTTTCAGTAAACCAAAAGAGACTATGGTTGGAGAAATGAATATTCATATCCAAAAGAAAGAAATAGGACCCTCATCTCACACCGTATACAAAAATTAACTCAAAATGGATCAAGGTCCTAAATATAAAAGCAAAAATCATAAAACTCCTACAAGTAAATTTAGGAAAACACCTTCAATACTTTGTGGTAGGCTGTCGTTTCTTAAAATACTCCCAAAGCACTAGAAACAAAAGACAAAGAATATTAATTGGACCACCTCAAAATTAAAACATTTCTGTACCTCAAAGGCATTTTGTCAAAAGGGTGAAAAGGCAGCCATTTCAATGGAAGAAAAGATTTTAAATCACATATACTATAAGAGTTTAATATCCATGGTATATTAAGAGATACTAGGGAAACGGACTTTGGCCCAGTGGTTAGGGCGTCCGTCTACCATATGGGAGGTCCGCGGTTCAAACCCCGGGCCTCCTTGACCCGTGTGGAGCTGGCCATGCGCAGTGCTGATGCGCGCAAGGAGTGTCGTGCCATGCAAGGGTGTCCCCTGCGTGGGGGAGCCCCACGCGCAAGGAGTGCGCCCGTGAGGAAAGCCGCCCAGCGTGAAAAGAAAGAGCAGCCTGCCGAGGAATGGCGCCGCCCACACTTCCCGTGCCGCTGACGACAACAGAAGCGGACAAAGAAACAAGACGCAGCAAATAGACACCAAGAACAGACAACCAGGGGAGGGGGGGCAATTAAATAAATAAATAAATCTTTAAAAAAAAAAAAAAAGAGATACTAAAACTCAGTAACAACAACAACAAAAAACAATAACCAGCTTTAAAAATAGCAAAATAGACCAAGAAGAAAAACAAATGATGGAAAAACACATTTTAAAAATGTTCAAGATCACTAGCTATTAGGGAAATGCAAATCAAAACAAGAATGAGATATCATTTCACCCCTATTAGAATGGTCACTATTAAAAAGTCTGAGAACTGTAAATGTTGGAGTGAATGTGAAGACATAGGAATGCTTAGTCATTGCTAGAAGTAATGTAGACTAGGATAGCCACTGTGGAGTACTGGCAGTGCCTATGAAAGTTGAATATAGACTTGCCATGTGACCTGACAATACCATTACTAGTTTTATACCCACAAGAACTGGGAGAGTGATAAGAACAGATGTCTGCACATCAGTGTTCATAGTGGCATTATTAAAAAATGACAAAAAAGGAATAATCTAGATGTCCATCAACTGATGAATGGATAAACAAATTGTAGTGTGTACACACTATGGAATATTATGCAGCTATAAGAAGAAATGAAATCATGAAACATATGACAACATTAATGAACCTAGAGGACTTTGTCTTAAGTGAAGCAAGCTAAACCCAAAAAGATAATTACTGTATGATTGTGCTATCATGAACTAAATATATTGTGTAAATTCATGGAGTTGATAATTAGAATATAGGTCACCAGAAAATAGAATGAGAGTAAAGAATGGAAAGTTGAGGGTTAATCTGTGCAGAATTGCTATAAAGGATGTTTATAAATCTTTGGAAATGAATAGAAATGGTAAAAGTACATCATAATGTTTATAACTAGCAAAGCTACTATATGGGTATTACAGTTGTTGACAAGGAAATTCTAAGGCCATGTATATTACTAGAAGGGAAGTTTAAAAATTTAACGTGGGACCATATAACATAGTAAAACCTCATATGAAATACAAATATGGATAATATTGCATATATAAGACTGTTTTTACAAAATAGCTTGGTAACGCGTAACTCATGAAGAATGGTTGCTCAGATAGTTGCACCAGAACATGTCATAAAAATATAGTGTAGGACTGTCTTCAGTTCTTTGTACAAAAACTGCCAAAGAGCAGAGACTCAACAATGTTTCTTGAATGACTTTGTGGGTGAATGGATGGATGGAATTTGTACATTTACACAAATTGTGGGGTGTTCCCTCCAAAGCAGGGATGTGTAGGTGTCAGTAATTTCAGCAAAAGCGAAGCTTTTGTCAGGCTATTACAAATACCACCAAAAATAAAAAAATGATGAGCACTCCACCTCCTTTTCTATCCCAATTCCTGGCCTCCATAATGCATTTCCCTTAACTACAATTTGAAGTTGCCCTTCTGCGACTGGAGATAACCCCAAGAGTTTTTATTACATATTCTGTTCAATTCATGAATTCATTTAGCAAGTATTGATTGAGGCTCCATTATGCATTGCTCAGTGTTTGTGTATGTGTGTATGTGTGTGTGTGTGTTGTGGGGACAGAAAGTAATAGCAAAATTTCTGCCCTCCATGAAAATGTGCTATCACTGTAGAGACAAGAAAGGCACCACACACACATATTGCTATATTGCCTGAGCAAGATAGAAAGGCAAGTGATGTCAATAATTTACAATACATTGATTAACTGTTACACAGCAAAGGGAAGCCAATGTGGTTTAAAGTCTTTAACAAGATGAGGTAAATTAGAGTAACGAATTTGCTTATTTAGTTTTATTTTCATCTTTTGAAAAAATGAGATTAATACTGATTTTGCTAGAGATTTATATGAGAATGAAGAAGGGAGTGAGTGATAAAAGAGGAAAAAGTAGTAAATAAGGCAGAATTTCAAAGTAAGTAAGACACAAATCAAGAAAGAGGAATGAAAAACATCTGCATACACAGGTAAGGGAAACAGGAAGGTTCCTGGGGTGGTCAGGAGCACACAGAACTCTTTGGATTCAAAAAGGGGACATCTGGAGAATAGTGGGTGATGTGTCTAGGAGAGTGGTTATGGCAGATTAATGCATTGAAATCCTAATGAGAAGCTTGATTTTTTGTTCTAAGCATTGTGGTGTGCTCTTTGTACTATTTCTCATGATTTATCTCCTGATTTTGATGGGGAACTTATGATCCATATACATTGTCACCTCCACACACCCATGTACTTCTTCCTGAGCCACCTCTTCTTTCAGAACATCTACTCTTCAGTAACTGTGTCCAAGATGCTAGAGAACCTCCTGTCTCAGAGGAAAGCCATCTTAATAGAAGGCTGCCTGGCTCAGGTCTTCTTTGTGTTTGCTGCTACAGGCATTGAGGCTTGCCTGCTCTCAGTGATGGCCTGTGACTGCTATGCTGCCATCTGCCACCCAATGCTCTATGCACAGGTGATGAGTAAACTGTCATGTTTGACGTTGGTGTGAGGCTCTTGGGTCGTGGCCTTCCTGGATGCACTTATCAACATCCTCCCGGATTTGAATTTGGACTTCTGTGAGATTCAAATCATCCACCACTGTGCCTGTGAATTGCCCTCCCTCTTCCTCTCTCCTGCTCTGATACATCCACCAACTCTGCAACGCTGCTCTGCTCTGCCCTCTTGCATGCCTTAGGGACCTGCCTCCTGCTTTTCTACTTGTATGCCCGCATTGTCTCCACCATCCTGAGCATCAGCTCCAGCTTAGGCAGAAGCAAGGCTTTCTCCTCCTCCTCCCACCTCACTGCAGTGAGCTTGTTCTATGGCTCAGCTATTCTTCGCCATCTAAAGCCAACCTCACGTTCCCCACTGGAGTTGATCCTCTCCATGCAGTACAGTGTAGTCATGCCCCTAGTGAATCCTCTCATCTACAGTCTAAAGAACAAGGAAGTGAAAGCTGCTGTGAGAAGAATAAAGCTAAAATATGTACAATGTCTCAAGGAACACAGAAGAGACAGAGAATGAAGGCAAGTAGGAAAGAACTGCAGCAAGACACGAAATGTGTGATATTAAGAACTTCCCAATTGCCCAATTTATGCATGTTGTAAGACACAGTATCAGGTCTCCCTTCTTAAAAATTGTCAAGGAAAATGTTGGGAGCTATTTTGCTTCCCATTACTCAGAAAAAACAATGAGTCAGCAAACCTCTTAATCGTATAGATAGGGTTAATGACATGACAATTCATACTTTTGAAAGTAATTCATATTAGTATTGACCCTGCATGGTTTTTTTTCCTGAATTTTTTATTTGAATTCATAACATTTTCCAAGAA